>NW_022604343.1:27500-107500 GCF_008692095.1 Etheostoma spectabile
AGACAG
This sequence comes from Etheostoma spectabile, assembly GCF_008692095.1. Taxonomy (NCBI): domain Eukaryota; kingdom Metazoa; phylum Chordata; class Actinopteri; order Perciformes; family Percidae; genus Etheostoma; species Etheostoma spectabile. The sequence goes on from NW_022604343.1 coordinate 27,507, forward strand.
ATTCTCATTTATTGTCCATCTGAACGGTTTACAACCCGGGAAACGTCACCGTAGTAACGTCATCAGCACCTAATTCCATCTTTCTCATAGTAGCTGGAGGCAACTATTGTGTCTTGTGCTCGTCCAAAATCACATTTGATCACACAGCTTATTTGCTATTTGCTTTTAATTCCAATATTCTTTGGAGTTATACTGTAATAATACAGATTACATTGTTATGAAAACTAAAAGTATATTTACGTCCTTTATGGAGAAGATTAAGATTCATAGAAGGGTTAGAATGTGTGACATCACACATTCTCTAATGACACTGATATAGAAGGTTTAGTGTGCTGTCACAAGCGTGTGACATAACACGTCCTTTCATGACGTTCTGTGGCTTTGAACACAGACCCTGTACCTTACCGAGAGACACAACCTTTCACTTGAACCCTGTCCTCCATTAAGAGACACGTCTTTGTTGGAACAGAGCTCAAAACTCAAAACACTTTTCTAAACTGCAATACAGCAGTAATAGTACAAAATACTCCAGTACCGCAAGAAATATCGTTAAAATGTATTCAAAAGTATTTTCCGTGGCTATCATGGCGACCAGCGCCTGGCTTGAGGACCTGAGAAAAGCCCTTCTGGAGGTCCAAAACCAAAACGAGGAGCTGGTCTCAGTGAATGCTGGCCTGGTGGAGGAAAAGGTGGAAAATCCTCGAGGCTCTACAGTCAGAAAGATCCATGAGGAAAAACCTAAAGTAGGACCAGAAACTCAAGGATGAAGAGATCCGCCTTCTTAAGGAAAGGTTGGTCCAAGACAAAAACCTCACAGAGTCAGTCAGACGCCACTGGAGCTCAGAGTTCAACGGGTTCAATGGATCCATTAAAGAGGAGGACAATAGCAGGGGACAGGCCTGGCAGGACGAGGTCAACTGTGGACGATGAGAATGATAGCCTTAGTACTGCGTTTATCTCTCTATTAGATTCTATTGGCTTCTCTCAAAGTGTTCATAAACCGACTCACCGTTTAACCTCAACTTTGATCTTGTTCTGGTGTATGGTGTTGAAATTGAACATTTGATAGTGTTCCCACAGAATCCCTTTTTATCTTACCACTGTTTGATAACTTTTGAGTTTATACTGCTGAACTACACGCCAGTAGGTAAAAACTTCTATACAAGATGTCTATCTGATAGTGCTGTAGCAAAATTGAAAGATGCGATTCCATTAGCATTTAATTCATTCCCAAGTCACAAAGTAACGGAGGACTCCTATGCTAATTTCGGTCCCTCCCATATCGATCATTTTGTTGATAGTGCAGCAGGCTCGCTGCGAATGCCCCTCTAAAAAAGAAGATGATGAAACCAAGAAGGTTTGCTCCATGGTATAACACTGAAACTAGCAATTTAAAGCAAATATCGCGGAAACTTGAGAAGAGTTGGCGTTCCACCAAACTGGAAGATTCTCGTATAATTTGGCAGGTTTGTCTTAAAACGTATAGGAAGGCCCTCCGTAATGCCAGAGCAGCGTACTACTCGTCATTAATAGAGGAAAATAGGAACAACCCCAGGTACCTTTTCAGCACTGTAGCCAGGCTGATGCAAGGTCACAGCTCTACTGAGCCAAGCATTCCCATAGCTTTAAGCAGTTACGACTTTATGAGATTCTTCAATGATAAAATTATAACAATTAGAAGGAAAATTCACCAAGACCTGCCTTTAACTGGCACTGACTTATCTCTAAAGTCAGGAACCTTAGAAACAGCTGTAAAACCAGACACATGTTTAGACTGCTTTGCTTCACTTGATCTTTATCAATTTAATTATTTCTTCATCTAAACCATCACCCTGCCTATTAGACCCTACCCAACTTTAACAAGTTTTACCCTTAGTCAACAGTTCTCTACTAGCTATAACCAATCTGTCTTTACTTACAGGCTATGTACCACAGCACTTTAAAGTATCTGTAATTAAACCTTTTTCTGAAAAAGCCCAACCTTGATCCAGATGTTTTAGACAACTATAGACCTATATCCAACCTTCCATTTCTCTCTAAGATTCTTGAGAAAGCAGTCCCCAAACAGCTGTGTGACTTTCTGCATAGCAACAGCTTATTTGAGGATTTTGAGTCAGGATTTAGAGTTCAGTTGTCTAATTGCCTCAGACAAAGGAGTATATGTTTGCGTTAACTATTAACTAGTTGTGATTACATATTAGTACTTTCGAGGCGTGGATAGAGAAAGAGCACGGAGACAGCTTCGACGGTAACTTGGTCCATTACTTTAATCACACTTCCTTCAGTGCCGAACAACTCAAAACTCAACATACATGCCTCAGTATCAACTCATATCCCTCCGCCAACCTGACAACTGAATTACACGCAGGGTAGGCCTACAACACCCCAAATAGCTCCCTGGTTAAATCAATACACAGAATACACTGTGACGCTACAACTGATGGAAATATATTTGTTAACTAAATATTCACAAAATAAATCTCATCTTACATTAGATTATTAGTGCTGTTTTTTTTCACCGATGTAATATTGCAAAAATCAATTTCCATAGTGAAGTAGTAATTACATTACATTCAGGAATTCAGGAATATCCTGTCTAAAAATGATGCAGAAAAACTAGTCCATGCATTTGTTACTTCTAAACTGGATTTTACAGGAAGCCAATGCAGAGAAGCCAAACCAGGAGAGATGTGATCTCTTTTCCTGGTTCCTATCAGAACACGTGCTGCAGCATTCTGGATCAGCTGAAGAATCTTTATGGACTCTTTTAAGCAACCTGATAATAAAGAAAATAATTAGCAGCTGGTAGACAGATCTCCCCATCGGGAAATAAAACCCCAGTCTTCCGTGTGAGAGGCGGAGGCGACCATCCAAAGTTTCAGTAGTATTGTGATTTTTGTGTTGGAACAAGTTGCACTGTTTGAAATAAGCTTTTGAGATACAAGAACGTCTTCACTTGGGACAGCAATTGACTCCCAACCCGATGGGAGAAATCCTGAGCTTTGAGATTTGGAGGGGCTGACTTTGATTACGAATGCTTGACACTGGACTTCAATCTGCCCCAGTGGGTGCTGTAGATCACTGTTGGATGAAGCCCACAGAACAACATAATCTGGAAAGAGCAGAAGAGGAATTATAAGGTGCCCAGACTTGACACTCTCCCACCTTCTGCTGCGCCTTGTGAGGTGCTGTTCATGTCCAGTAGATATGCTTTTTCCATCGCTTGACGATATTCCCATTTAGGGTCAGGAGTTCTCCTCCCATGCTGAACACAGCCTGAGCCAAGGCACGCTTTCCCCCTCATGATTCACCCCAGTGGAAGCTGTAGATCAATGCCTGATGAAGCCAAATGAACCACATAGTCTGCAAAGAGCATAAATGGAATTCCAAGGTGGCTAGACTTGACACTCTCCCAACTCCTGCGGCACCTTGTGACGTTTTGTTCACGTCCAGGAGTTGTGCTCTTTCAATCGCTTGAAAACATTCCCATTTAGGATCAGGAGTTCTCCTTCCATGCTGAACACAGCTTGAGCCAAGGCCCACTTTCCCGAGTAGTCCCACGCGTTCGCCGGGACTTCCTCGAGGCCTTGCATTGGTTAGCTGGTAGAAAAATCTCCCCGTCGGGGAATCGAACCCCGATCTTCCGCGTGACAGGCGGAGATACTGTCCATTATACTAACGAGGAATGCCCAAGCTTAATATTTGGCACATCAACAAATAGGTGGCGCTATTCCAACATTCAGACCACAGTCAATGCATGTAGAAATATTTAGGTTTACTACATATTTGCTATCATTCAAATCCATGACAAAGCATCTGTGACTGAATCTAGTTTAAAATCTCTATTTTGTAGCTTTTTGAACATTTGCAGTAAAATAAAAATGGTGCATTTTCCCACAAATATGCAAAATAAATGCTTTTAGTCAGTTTCCGTAGTGTAGTGGTTATCACGTTCGCCTAACACGCGAAAGGTCCCCTGTTCGAAACAGGGCGGAAACACATTTCTTTGTTTGTATTGACTTCGCACAATCAAACTCTGCGAAGTTAAACTCTCCATGACATTCACGGAAAAATCTCCCTGACGTGAAATCGTGGCCAGGCCTGCCGAAGTTTCCCCAGTGCAGTAGTCATCACATTCAGAGATTCAGGAGTATCCTGTCGAAAATTGATGCAGAAAAACTAGTCCACGCATTTGTTACTTCTAAGCTGGATTACTCCAGTTCTTTATTATCAGGTTGCTTAAAAGAGTCCATAAAGATTCTTCAGCTGATCCAGAATGCTGCAGCACGTGTTCTGATAGGAACCAGAAAAAGAGATCACATCTCTCCTGGTTTGGCTTCTCTGCATTGGCTTCCTGTAAAATCCAGAATAGAATTTAAAATCCTTCTTCTCACCTACAAAGCTCTTCATGTTCAAGCACCATCTTATCTTAAAGAGCTCATTGTACCTTATTACCCCACCAGAGCACTGCTCTCCCAGAATGCAGGGTTCCTTGTGGTTCCTTGTGGTTCCTAAAGTCTCCAAAAGTAGAATGGGAGCCAGAGTGTTCAGCTATCAAGCTCCTCACCAGGTTCCCGTTTGGGTTCAGGAGGCAGACACCATCTCCACATTTAAGAGTAGGCTTGAGACTTTCCTCTTTGATGAAGCTTATAGGTAGTTCTGGCTCAGTTTTTCCTTGCCTCTTTCGCCTAGTGCTTGCTCTTGGTGGGAATTTTCCGGTTTCTGTAAATAACATCACAGAAGATGGTCTGGACCTGCTCTTTTATGAAAAGCGCAATGAGATAAGTGTTGTTGTGATTTGGCGCTATATAAATTAAATTGAATTGAATTAAATTACCTGAACCTCAACTTCCTAGCCTCATAGTTGATGTTTTACATTCTTGGATCCGTCTTAGGTTCCTGCTGTCTGCCTATGTTCCTGGATCCTGAAGTAGGTGATCATATCGTCACTGAAAACATATCTTTGATAGCAGGATCATTCTCAATCCTTTTGTAAAACCTTTGTCTTTCTTGGAGTATATCCACTATAATACATTCTTAAAAAATGTCATATCTTTTGCTATGGTTGGGCCTCGTATCCAAACTACTCTGACAGATGATACTAGTGTCGATTTAGCCTTGGGAAATAATTAGCAGCTGGTAGACAGATCTCCCCATCGGGAAATAAAACCCCAGTCTTCCGTGTGAGAGGCGGAGGCGACCATACAAAGTTTCAGTAGTATTGTGGTTTTTGTGTTGGAACAAGTTGCACTGTTTGAAATAAGCTTTTGAGATACAAGAACGTCTTCACTTGGGACAGCAATTGACTCCCAACCCGATGGGAGAAATCCTGAGCTTTGAGATTTGGAGGGGCTGACTTTGATTACGAATGCTTGACACTGGACTTCAATCTGCCCCAGTGGGTGCTGTAGATCACTGTTTGATGAAGCCCACAGAACAACATAATCTGGAAAGAGCAGAAGAGGAATTATAAGGTGCCCAGACTTGACACTCTCCCACCTTCTGCTGCGCCTTGTGAGGTGCTGTTCATGTCCAGTAGATATGCTTTTTCCATCGCTTGACGATATTCCCATTTAGGGTCAGGAGTTCTCCTCCCATGCTGAACACAGCCTGAGCCAAGGCACGCTTTCCCCCTCATGATTCACCCCAGTGGAAGCTGTAGATCAATGCCTGATAAAGCCAAATGAACCACATAGTCTGCAAAGAGCATAAATGGAATTCCAAGGTGGCTAGACTTGACACTCTCCCAACTCCTGCGGCACCTTGTGACGTTTTGTTCACGTCCAGGAGTTGTGCTCTTTCAATCGCTTGAAAACATTCCCATTTAGGATCAGGAGTTCTCCTTCCATGCTGAGCACAGCTTGAGCCAAGGCCCACTTTCCCGAGTAGTCCCACGCGTTCGCCGGGACTTCCTCGAGGCCTTGCATTTGTTAGCTGGTAGAAAAATCTCCCCGTCGGGGAATCGAACCCTGATCTTCATCGTGACAGGCGGAGATACTGTCCATTATACTAACGAGGAATGCCCAAGCTTAATATTTGGCACATCAACAAATAGGTGGCGCTATTCCAACATTCAGACCACAGTCAATGCATGTAGAAATATTTAGGTTTACTACATATTTGCTATCATTCAAATCCATGACAAAGCATCTGTGACTGAATCTAGTTTAAAATCTCTATTTTGTAGCTTTTTGAACATTTGCAGTAAAATAAAAATGGTGCATTTTCCCACAAATATGCAAAATAAATGCTTTTCGTCAGTTTCCGTGGTGTAGTGGTTATCACGTTCGCCTAACACGCGAAAGGTCCCCTGTTCGAAACAGGGCGGAAACACATTTCTTTGTTTGTATTGACTTCGCACAATCAAACTCTGCAAAGTTAAACTCTCCATGACATTCACGGAAAAATCTCCCTGACGTGAAATCGTGGCCAGGCCTGCCGAAGTTTCCCCAGTGCAGTAGTCATCACATTCAGAGATTCAGGAGTATCCTGTCGAAAATTGATGCAGAAAAACTAGTCCACGCATTTGTTACTTCTAAGCTGGATTACTCCAGTTCTTTATTGTCAGGTTGCTTAAAAGAGTCCATAAAGATTCTTCAGCTGATCCAGAATGCTGCAGCACGTGTTCTGATAGGAACCAGGAAAAGAGATCACATCTCTCCTGGTTTGGCTTCTCTGCATTAACTTCCTGTAAAATCCAGAATAGAATTTAAAATCCTTCTTCTCACCTACAAAGAAATTTGATTTGTTAGGCATTCATTAAAAAGAAAGTTGATGTGTATATGCATTTATTAAAAAGAAGTTGATGTCATAATGAATAGTGATGATGACATAATGAATGGTGATGATGAATCAAATAGAAAGTTGATATGTATATGCATTAATATAAAAGAAAGTTGATGTGTATGTGCAATAATCAAAAAGAAAGTTGATGTGTATATTAGGGGTGATCCGAGTATCCGGCTGAAACGAGTATCCGGTACGGATAAAGCACTTTTGCCGAGTACAAGTATTATCCGAGCAATATGAGTCAATATCCGTGCTCGGATTGAATAAAACTCCTCAACTGGCCGCGCAGCGTTCTGTGATAATCACACTGATCATAAAAAATTTTAAAGTTAAAAAAAGAAAGTTATATTGAGTCTGAAAACTCTTGTTTATTACATTTTACTTCATAATTGCAACCGCATGTGTTGTATTCATTGTTGCAAAACGTTCTGTATATAGTTTGTTTGTTACCATGACAACACCATTGATCTGAAGCTTGATGCTGTCATGTAAATAGTTTTCAAATCAGCAATAAATATAACAATTTCTGATCAACTCATATCAATTGCATGCTTAAAATAACATGCCGGTTAATAAATGCATATAGACATCAACTTTCTTTTTATTATATCATCACAATTCATTATGACATCAACTTTCTTTTATATTAATGCATATACACATCAACTTTCTTTTATATTAATGCATATACACATCAACTTTCTTTTTGATTTATCATCACCATTCATTATGACATCAACTTTCTTTTTAATAAATGCATATACACATCAACTTTCTTTTAGATTTATGCATAAACACATCAACTTTTTTTTTAAATAATTGCATATATACATTTTGATTGAAAGACAAGAACTCATCAATAGAATTTGAAATAAGTTCGCAAAATTCTTTGTCTGCCAATTGAAGAGAGTTAAATCTCCAAAGAGGTGGGCTACGTTTATAGGTAGAAAGTTGCATATCTTATAATAAAGGTGAATGGTCAGATATTACAATACCTAAATAGTCAGAGGAAATTACACCTGCATTAAGCGTACTGTCAATAAAAAAGTAATCAATCCTAGAATATGAATGATGCACCTGGGAAAAGAAAGAGAATTTTTTAATGGTGGGGTTACGAGATCTCCATGGATCAACAAGACCATTCCGTTTCATAAAATCAGAGAATGTTATAGACATAGCAGATTGAGTCAGATTTCGAGGATTAGAACGATCCAAGATTGGGTCAAAAACACAAATTAGATCCCCACTGAAGATCAGCAGGTGTGTATTCAAGAAGGGAATGTTACTCAGCAATCTGTAAGCATATTCAACATCATCGAAGTTTGGGGCATTTACATTTACAAACAAAACCCTCTTTTGTGAAAAAGTACCAGCAACCATGAGGTATCTGCCATTCCTATCAGCAATAACATCAGTGGATGAGAACTGAACTTTTCTGCTAACTAAAATGGCGACTCCTCTAGCTTTTGAATTAAAATTTGAGTGGAAAACTTGAGCCACCCAAGGGCAATGTAACCTACGGTGATCTTTGACGCGAAGGTGAGTCTCCTGCAAGAATACTATATCAGAGTTTAAACGTTTCAAGTGCGCAAAAACCTTAGATCGCTTAACAGGATTCCCCATACCTCTGATATTCCAACTGATAAATCTGAGAGGTGTGCCTGACCCAGCCATGCTGGGATCTATAATGCCATTAACCATTTAAATAAAAAAATAACATAAAAAAATGAAAATGGTCATAGAGAGCACCCACCCCCCAACATACCCCCAAACACAAATACACCCAAAGTCCCCATATAACCATAGAACAAAGGAGACAGCAGTGTTTCCCACAATAACCAAAAGTTGTCCACAATAGCGTTGAACAACCCGGAGACCATGCAGAATAGACAAAGGTAAGAGAGAAAAAAAACTCCCGCCGATCTCAACACTGTTTAACAGTATGCACATGAATATAGTAAAGCACGTAAAAATGCAAAATGACAAATAATAGTAGGCCCTCAGTCCTGTACTATCAGATGGAGAAAGCATAAAATGAGGTAGTGCTGATCATATCTGAAGTACAAAATACAAAATATATATATTATGTTAATCACATACAGTAAGATTGAAGGAAAAAAAAATACCTGCTATAAACAAACAGTGACACTAACCTAGTTAGTGTAGCAAGCCAGAAAACCTGAAAATATACTGAAAACAAATACTGAACATGTAGATAAATAAGGCTGGTGAGTCCACAAACTAAGGAATAATAGAACAAAACTCTGAAAAGCTACTAGAGCTCACCCAGAAATTAAACTTTTGACATAGTCGCTGGCTTCATCCGCAGAAACAAAGTCCTTCTCCACACCGTTGTATGTAATGCGAAGTTGCGCTGGATGAATCCGACCATATCGAGCACCGACAATGCCACGAAGTTGGCGTCTGACCTCGTTGAAAGCAGCCCGAGCCCGAGCTATCTTGGCAGTGTGATCCGGGAAGAGTGAGACGGTCAAGTCTCTGACTTTCATCTGTCGGAGCTCTCTAGCGCGGCGCAGAACGTCAACACAGTCACTGTAACGATGAAATCTGCACACAATGGCTCATGGACGATCACCAGGCTTGGGTTTGGGTTGGAGGGTCCGGTGGGACCTGTCCAAAAGCGGCTCCTTTTCCAGACCCAACGCTTCCTTCAGTAAGGCGGCTACACATAACTGCACATATACATACAATTTCTTTTTGATTAATGCATATACACATTCATTATGTCATCATCACTATTCATTATGACATCAACTTTTTTTATAGATTAATGCATATACACATCAACTTTCTTTTAGATTTATGCATATACACATCAACTTTCTTTTTAATAAATGCATATACACATCAAATTTCTTATTGATTAATGCATAATCACATTCATTATGTCATCATCACTATTCAATATGACATCAACTTTTTTTATAGATTAATGCATGTACACATTAACTTTCTTTTTATTATTTCATCACCATTCATTATGTCATCATCACAATTCATTAAGACATCAACTTTCTTTGATATTAATGCATATACACCTCAACATTCTTTGATATTAATGCATGTACAAATCAACTTTCTATTCATTGTATCATCACCATTAATTATGATATCATCACTATTCATCCCTTCTCTCCAAAGCCAAGATTATATCTGGTCATGTTCATCGCTCAAGCAAAGCCAGCAACAGATTACATGAGCTCCAAACACAGTAGAACCTCCCCCAGCACACGCTCATAACAGATGAAAAAACAAGGTGGAACAATACTTTCTACATGCTCCAGCGGCTGGTGGAGCAGCGCAGGGCTTGGCATTCTAACATGGGTAAAGATTCTACAATCATCTATCCAAATGAGTGGGGGTTAGCATCAGACATGCTCACTGTTCTTAGTCCTTTTGAGGAGGTCACACGGGGGCCCTCAAAACCCAGCGCCTCCATCTCTGAGGTCATCCCCCTCCTGGATGGCCCTGCGCCATCATCAGGTCACTGCATGCTGGTGAGGAATCTGAGGATGAATCAGATCAGTTCCTGGCTGGTGATGATGATCAGGATGCCACAGTGGGGCTGGGCCAAGATGTTGCGGCTGAGTCCAGGGAAAGGTTAGGCACAGCAGCAGGGAAACTGGCAGCCAATCTGAGCAAAGAACTAGGATGGCATTTTGAACCAATTTTTTTTAGCACAGCTGGAAATGTGTTCAGTCCACAGCGTGCAAACTTAGATCCTAGTCATGTGGAACATCTGGTCTTCATTACAGTCATCATCACTATTCATTATGACATCAACTTTTTTTATAGATTGTGGCATATACACATCAAATTTCTTTTTATTATATCATCGCCATTCATTATGTCATCATCACAATTCATTATGACATCAACTTTCTTTTAGATTTATTCACATACACATCCACTTTCTTTTTGATTAATGCGAAATAACGATTCAAAATGAAATCAAATTCACAATAAAGATAAAGTAACATGCGTAACAGATGAATGAGTTTCACCGGTCACCATGGTATCCAACAACATTTTCCAACACATCAACTTTCTTTTTCAGTAATGCATACACACATCAACTTTCTTTTTGATTTATTCATGTACACATCAACTTTCCTTTTAATAAATGCATATACACATCAAATTTCTTTTAGATTAATGCATAAACACATTCATTATGTCATCATCACCATTCATTATGACATCAACTTTTTTTATAGATTAATGCATATACACATCAACATTCATTGATATTAATGCATGTACACATCAACTTTCTTTGATATTAATGCATATGCAAATCAACTTTCTATTTAGTGTATCATCCCTATTAATTATGTTATCATCACAATTCATTATGACATCAACTTTCATTGATATTAATGCATATACACATCAACATTCATTGATGGACAACCTTTTCTTTGGGAACATTGCAGCAATCAGCCTAACATCTATTTCTCGGACTCTAGCTAAACACAGAGTCCGAATGAAACAACTACACAAAGTTCCTTTTGAAAGGAACACTGAACGCATCAAAGAACTCCGTCACCAATACGTCCAGGTAAGGTTATGCAATACAGTCATTACTGTAAACTACTCTATAAACCTGGAGTACATGAGGACATACAGTAGATATACAGTACAGCACAGCAGTTACATACACTGTGTCTAATTACTTTCAGAGAGTCATGGAGTTGGAGGCAAATCAAGTCCCACATGAAATTATCTTCGTTGACGAGGCTGGCTTCAACTTGGCGTAAAGGCGTCGCCGTGGGAGAAACCTAATTGGAAAAAGGGCCCCAGTTACCGTGCCGGGCCAGAGAGGAGCTAACATCACCATGTACGCCGCAATCTCTAACAATGGTGCACTCCTGCATAAATGTGAGATTGGCCCCTACAACACCGAACGCCTTCTTCTGTTTTTAGAAGACCTACACAAAAGACTGGTGCCAGAGGTAGAAAGGGGGCAGGTGGGAGACCACTTGCCAATATATGTGATCACATGGGACTACACATGACATTCCACCATTCCCGTACAATCCCAGCCTGGTTTGACGCCCATCCGAGGATGATGTCCCATTTCCTTGCCTCTTACTCTCCTTTCGTCAACCCCATTGAGGACTTTTTCTCAGCCTGGAGATGGAAGGTATTCGATCATCGTCCACAAGACCAAATGTCCCTCCTTGATGTAATGGATGCTGCATGCCAAGACATCACAGCTGAACACTGCCAGGGGTGGATAAGGCATGCAAAAAGATTCTTCCCACGATGCCTTGCCAGAGAAGATATCAGGTGTGATGTGGATGAGAACATGTGGCCAAATGCAGAAGACCGAGCAGATAAGAAGATTACTTTTTTAATTATTATTCTGGTGTTCTTTCTGTTTGTATATCTTGCAGTAATGTCCTTCTGCAAATATAGTCTGTCTCTGTCTTTTTTTTCAAAAACTGTACATTCTATAAAGCTACTCTGAGATGGTCATTTATTTTTTAAATTTGAATTTCTTCAACAAGAGAAACAAATTGCATGTGCAAAACACAATCTGTGATCAATGCAATATACTGTCTATTGTGTAAAGGCATACCTGACACATCTAAAATAATGAAGTTTCTGTAATGTCAGTTGATGATAGAGTTTTTTTTGTCATTGTGTTATGATTGACTAAATGTTCCTGTTGGAAGAGAAGATGTGTTAGTGTTTGGAATAATTATTTGATTTTGAAACATGTTTACAGTGTTTTGTTAGACATAGTGTGTAGTGTTAGTGTATTATTGTATTTTGAAAATTAGTTTTGGAGTTTAGTTTACAAATTGTGATTTTGAGCATGAAATCAACTGTTTTGCCAGTTGTGTGTTTTGTGTGTGTTGGTGTGTTAAGAGTTTAGGAAACTTGTTAAACGTATTGAAAAATCTGTCAAAGCAATTGTAAAAAACTGTAAATGACTGGCGCCCAACAGCATTAACCCCTCGAATAAGGAAGTGTTCTGAAACACTGGTCAAGGAAAACTGCAATACACTCCTCCTTCTGCCTATGCACTCCCTTTCTGTACTTGAAGATCACGTTGTACTTTGTACTCTGCGCAATGACAATAAAGTTAAATCTCATCCAAAAACACACACAAACAAAAACACACACACACAGAAAGACACACCCAACAGAGGAGCTCACCTGGTTTCCAGTAAATGAAGGGGGGAGGAGCAGATGAGGATGAGGAGAAGAGGAAGAGGTGAGCCAGATGAGACTCCATTCAGTGTAAAGAGAAGAGAGCAGGAGGAGGAAGCTGAAGGCTGAGGCAGGGTGAGTGCTAATCAACATTTATTATTTTACTCTCAAAGGCTCCGAGTCCATTTTCTCCCTGAGGAGGAAAGAAATGTTAGAATGACCTCATCTGGACATGACGTGCTGATTGGCTGAATAATGAAGATATAATAATACACATTAAAGCTGATTGGCTGAATAATGAAGATATAATAATACACATTAAAGCTGATTGGCTGAATAATGAAGATATAACAATACACATTAAAGCTGATTGGCTGAATAATGAAGATATAATAATACACATTAAAGCTGCTGGAGACCAAGAAACAGAGTTAAAGATACTTAATTGTGTGTGTGTGTGTGTGTGTGTGTATGTGTGTGTGTGTGTGTGTGTGTATTTGTGTGTGTGTGTGTGTGTGTATGTGTGTGTGTGTGTGTGTGTGTGTATGTGTGTGTGTGTCTAGGAGTGTCCCTTGAACAAACTTGTTTGTCTTGATTCTTGTGTTGTGAGCTCAACGTGTCCCTGTATTACCTGGTGGTGTGTGTGTGTGCGCGTGTGTGTGTGTGTGTGCGCTTGTGTGTGTGTGTGTGTGTGCTTGTGTGTGTAGGATTGTCTCTTGAACAAACTTGTTTGTCTTGATTCTTGTTCGTGTCCCTGTCTTACCTGGGTGTGGTGGTGTGTGTGTGTATGTGTCTTTTTGTGTGTGTGTGTGTGTGTGTGTTTGTGGGGGGGGTCAGAGTACAGTGTGTAGTATTCTCTACTAATCTGATGTAAACAGCTGTTTTACTCGTCCCTTCTGATTATACTGAATGGCTCCAAGTTCTAACCTCAGCATAGACATAGCCTACTGTTCATATCAGATAATAAGCAGCTGTAATACTATTAGAACCATAACCCCCCCCCGGGATTCTTCCATTAGAATCTGAATCACAACTAGACTCGTTGCCAAAGTGAGTTTTCACTCATTAGCCTTGCTGCATACGATAAACGTATGAAAAACAAAGAATATTTACGTATATATATTACATAAACGTATGAAAAGGGAAGAAACATTAGATCAAAGTCATGAAACAGTCAAGTCCATAAATATAGAAATATACTAATGAATGCCATCTAAAGGGGGGGGGGGGGGGGGTCACATTTCAACATTTAAAAATTTCCTTGAAAAGCATTAGTTACTTTTAGATGCTTTTTTAATTTGTAACTTTCTTACTGAACTAATTTAGTTACTTTTTGGAAGACGTAACTAGTAACTATAACTAATTACTTTTTTAAAGTAACCCCCCAACACTGATTCCTCCTACTAGTATAATGTCTCTGCTGCTACACTGCACATATCGGTACATGTAGTTCAGACATTGTTCATATTCCATAGCCATAGTTATTCTGGTCTTATAACACGGCAATACACTCCTTCTGCCTATGCACCACCTGTCTATACTTCATATATATTAATATACACTCCTCCTTCTGCCTATGCACCACCTGTCTATACTTCATATATATTAATATACACTCCTCCTTCTGCCTATGCACCACCTGTCTATACTTCATATATATTAATATACACTCCTCCTTCTGCCTATGCACCACCTGTCTATACTTCATATATATTACACTCCTCCTTCTGCCTATGCACCACCTGTCTATACTTCGTATATATTAATATACACTCCTCCTTCTGCCTATGCACCACCTGTCTATACTTCATATATATTTATATACACTCCTCCTTCTGCCTATGCACCACCTGTCTATACTTCATATATATTACACTCCTCCTTCTGCCTATGCACCACCTGTCTATACTTCATATATATTACACTCCTCCTTCTGCCTATGCACCACCTGTCTATACTTCATATATAATAATATACACTCCTCCTTCTGCCTATGCACCACCTGTCTATACTTCATATATATTACACTCCTCCTTCTGCCTATGCACCACCTGTCTATACTTCATAGATATTAATATACACTCCTCCTTCTGCCTATGCACCACCTGTCTATACTTCATATATATTACACTCCTCCTTCTGCCTATGCACCACCTGTCTATACTTCATAGATATTAATATACACTCCTCCTTCTGCCTATGCACCACCTGTCTATACTTCATATATATTACACTCCTCCTTCTGCCTATGCACCACCTGTCTATACTTCATAGATATTAATATACACTCCTCCTTCTGCCTATGCACCACCTGTCTATACTTCATATATATTTATATACACTCCTCCTTCTGCCTATGCACCACCTGTCTATACTTCATATATATTTATATACACTCCTCCTTCTGCCTATGCACCACCTGTCTATACTTCATATATATTACACTCCTCCTTCTGCCTATGCACCACCTGTCTATACTTCATATATATTACACTCCTCCTTCTGCCTATGCACCACCTGTCTATACTTCATATATAATAATATACACTCCTCCTTCTGCCTATGCACCACCTGTCTATACTTCATATATATTACACTCCTCCTTCTGCCTATGCACCACCTGTCTATACTTCATATATATTTATATACACTCCTCCTTCTGCCTATGCACCACCTGTCTATACTTCATATATATTACACTCCTCCTTCTGCCTATGCACCACCTGTCTATACTTCGTATATATTAATATACACTCCTCCTTCTGCCTATGCACCACCTGTCTATACTTCATATATATTTATATACACTCCTCCTTCTGCCTATGCACCACCTGTCTATACTTCATATATATTACACTCCTCCTTCTGCCTATGCACCACCTGTCTATACTTCATATATATTACACTCCTCCTTCTGCCTATGCACCACCTGTCTATACTTCATATATAATAATATACACTCCTCCTTCTGCCTATGCACCACCTGTCTATACTTCATATATATTACACTCCTCCTTCTGCCTATGCACCACCTGTCTATACTTCATAGATATTAATATACACTCCTCCTTCTGCCTATGCACCACCTGTCTATACTTCATATATATTACACTCCTTCTGCCTATGCACCACCTGTCTATACTTCATAGATATTAATATACACTCCTCCTTCTGCCTATGCACCACCTGTCTATACTTCATAGATATTAATATACACTCCTCCTTCTGCCTATGCACCACCTGTCTATACTTCATATATATTTATATACACTCCTCCTTCTGCCTATGCACCACCTGTCTATACTTCATATATATTTATATACACTCCTCCTTCTGCCTATGCACCACCTGTCTATACTTCATATATATTACACTCCTCCTTCTGCCTATGCACCACCTGTCTATACTTCATATATATTACACTCCTCCTTCTGCCTATGCACCACCTGTCTATACTTCATATATAATAATATACACTCCTCCTTCTGCCTATGCACCACCTGTCTATACTTCATATATATTACACTCCTCCTTCTGCCTATGCACCACCTGTCTATACTTCATATATATTTATATACACTCCTCCTTCTGCCTATGCACCACCTGGCTATACTTCATATATATTAATATATCACCTTGGACTGTTCTGCTGGTTTTATTACGCAAACTGTTTTTGTTCTCTGCACAATGACAATAAAGTTAAATGTAAATGCAAAAAAAACACACAGAGGAAGACACACCCTACAGAGGAACTCACCTGGTTTCCAGTAAATGAAGGGGGGAGGAGCAGATGAGGATGAGGAGAAGAGGAAGAGGTGAGCCAGATGAGACTCCATTCAGTGTAAAGAGAAGAGAGCAGGAGGAGGAAGAAATGTTAGAATGAACTCATCTGGACACGACGTGCTGATTGACTGAATAATGAAGATATAATAATACACATTAAAGCTGATTGGCTGAATAAAGAAGATATAATAATACCCATTAAAGCTGATTGGCTGAATAATGAAGATATAATAATACACATTAAAGCTGATTGGCTGAATAAAGAAGATATAATAATACACATTAAAGCTGATTGACTGAATAATGAAGATATAATAGTACACATTAAAGCTGATTGGCTAAATAATGAAGATATAATAATACACATTAAAGCTGATTGGCTGAATATTGAAAATATAATAATACACATTAAAGCTAATGGAGACCGAGAAACAGAGTTAAAGATACCTGACTGTGTGTGTGTGTGTGTTCTGGATCGTGTTTGTGTGTGTGTGTGTGTGTGTGTGTGTGTGTGTGTGTGTGTGTGTGTGTGTGTGTGTGTGGTGTGTGTGTGTGTATGTGTGTGTGTGTGTGTGTGTGTGTGAGTTAGAAAAGAAAAAGAGGCTATAGGTAATGTTTTGTTCAGGGTTAAGAGGACAATCATTCTGTAATTTCACATATGTATAATTAATTCCAGTAATTGCCACTACATGTGAAAATGTCACTACACTTTAGACCCCTCCCTCGTAGAACAGGGGCCCCTTTGGAAGGAGGAGACTGACTTCAGATCAGAAGATGAGTGATTTGGAGGAAGAGGAGGACAGAGCAGAGTCTGGAGTATCAGGCTGGTTGTCTATGAAGAGTGACCGGTCCAGAAGAGATCCTCCAGACCTCAGTACTGGACCTGGACCCCCAGACACAAAGTAAGAGAACTGATACCAACTCATAGATAAACCTCATTTTCAGATTCCTCTGCTGTTTTTAAGGGTCGAAGCTCCGTGTAACCCCCACGCTGCAGCCTAACCGTACAGTCCCAAAATTCCGCAAAGACCTCAGACGCAAAAATTTACCCACTTCCACCACTAGGTGGCGCTATAGCAGAAGAAACCCACGTTTGGCCCTATAACTCCCAAACCATACATTGGACCTTTAAAAACCTTATATCCACTTGTTCCCTGGATCCTACTGGATCTCCTGATATCAACACCAAACCTGTGGTGGGTGTCTGTCATTCTGCTTGGTGGCTCTGTACCAAAGTTGGTAAAGATAGACCGTTAGGAGCCGCTAAAATCAATGTAGACCATTTTGGGCCATTTTATCCTTTCTGAGGTTGACTGCATCGTATGTGACATCAAACGGCACTTCTGATTCATAACTTTGTAGCTTAATAGCTTTAACAGAAAATAAAACCAGACTTACCAGAGGTTATTAATAATCCTTTGGGGCTCTGGGATGTTTCAACAGTAATGTACCACTGACCTTCACGCCTCTCCATATTTACTTACGTTTGCCCCCCCGCGCTACGCTTCGGGTTCCGCTTTCCCGAGCTCCCTGGTTCGCCGATGCCAACTGACAACTATTATTATTTGTGAGCTCCCAGTCAGTGTTGCTGTTGTTCCTCTCAGACTGACTTCAGATCAGAAGATGAGTGATTTGGAGGAAGAAGAGGACGGAGCAGAGTCTGGAGTATCAGGCTGGTTGTCTATGAAGAGTGACTGGTCCAGAAGAGAACCTCCAGACCTCAGTACAGGACCTGGACCCCCAGACACAAAGTAAGAGAACTGATACCAACTCAATCAAGGTCAATGTCAATGTCAATTTTATTTCTATAGCACATTTAAAAACAACAGTTGACCAAAGTGCTGAACAGGGTCAATGTCAAATACATAAATAACAAGTGTAAAAATCACTCCAACCAAAATACATCACAGGGAGACAAACAACAACACTTTAAAACATCAGAATCCAGGTTAACAAGGGTTTAAAGCTACAGCAAACAAGTGCATCTTAAGCAGCGATTTAAACGTTTGTAAGGTCTGTGCAGGTTTAATATGCAGGGGGAGGTTGTTCCATTGGGTGGGGGCGCCCACTGCAAAGGCTCTATCGCCCTTATTTTTTAGCTTTGATCTAGGGACATCCAAGAGCAGCTGATTTGACGACCTCAGCGTTCTGACTGGAGAATGATGGCATAAGAGATCAGCCAGATAGGATGGCGCCAAACCATTTAAGGCCTTAAAAACAAGCAATAAAATCTTAAAATCTATCCTGTAACGGACAGGTAGCCAGTGGAGGGAGGCCAGGACTGGCGTTATGTGTTCACGTTTTTTCGTTTTAGTTAAAAGGCGAGCAGCTGCGTTTTGGACTAGCTGGAGCCAATTTAAAGATATATATTATATATAAAGAATTACAATAATCCAGCCGAGCAGTGATAAAAGCATGGATGACTTTTTCAAGGTCTTTTGAAGGAAGATAAGCCTTTATTTTAGCTATGAGTCTTAACTGGAAGAAACTGGTCTTGACAACTGCACTGATTTGTTTACTTAAAGTAAATGAGGTTCAAAACTAACACCAAGATTTTTAATAGTGGATCGATTTTGGGAGTCTAAAGGGCCCAAAATGCCAAAAGGGTCCCCCAGTGCGTCCGAACGTCCAAACGTGATGATTTCTGTTTTATTTTTGTTCAGAGTGAGGAAGTTTAACTCCATCCAGGTTTTTACCTCCTTTGAGCAGTCCAATCAAACTATTAGTTCACGTATACATTTTGCCGTAGCTTGCTAGTAGTTCAACTACATTCACCTTGGAATCAAGAAGTTGTATTGCTTTTTAATCTTTTTTGCACTATAATTTACACTTCTGAATTTTCAAGAGTTCTTTGATTTGTTTTGTGCCACATTGATTCATTTATTTCGCCTGTTGCTACACTTATAAATACTTTCATGTATTTCCATGTTTCTATTTTTCATTACTGTAATTAATTCTCAATTTTCTTACCTCTGTCTTTACTTAGACTTGGTTGACATGTTGTCTTCCAGAACATATTGTTTATTTATGCTGTGGTCAAACTGCAAGTATTTTGAAGTCCTACTTGAATTGTTGAACACTGAGATTGTATAGTTTAATTCTACAGAAGAATCGGGCTTAATAAAAGAAAAGGCTGCACTCACTCTTTTGTTATAGATTTTAATAGGTAAGTAGATTTGGACATCATCAGCAAAACAATGATAGGAGATGTTAGGTTTTTGAAAAATGGAACCCAGTGGCAGCATGTACAGTGAAAAGAGGATAGGGCCCAGACTAGAGCCTTGAGGGACCCCGCAGGTAAGAGGAGCAGCTGACAAAGAGTGTTCAGCTAAATGAACAGAGAAGCTCTTATCAGTCAAGTATGACTGGAAACATTTCAAGACAATACCTTTAATACCTACACAGTGTTCAAGGCCAGATAACAGGATTGTGTGATCTAAAGTATCAAAGGCAGCAGTCAGGTCTAGAAGCACCTGCACAGCAGCGTGGCCTGAATCCACCATTAGAAGGAGATCATTAAAAACGTGTGCTGTTTCTGTACTATGCCGTGGTTTAAAGCCAGATTTGAACTTCTCCTGGATGCCATGGTTGTTGAGGAATGTTTGTAATTGGTTCAAGACTATTTTCTCCAGCACTTTCGAAAGAAAAGGTAGTTTGGAAATAGGCCTGAAGTTAGAGAGAACGTCAGGATCCAGATCAGATTTTTTGATAAGAGCCTTTTTGATAACAGCCTGTTTAAAGGCAGCTGGGACACAACCTGCACTCAGACATGTTTTTATTAAAATAAGAATGCTGGACCCAACAGTATTAAAAACGTCCTTTAAAAGACGTGGGGGAAGGATATCTGAGGGACAATTTGTAGGCCCCAGACTCTGAAATATCTCAGATAGTGAGGAAAGGGATACAGGCTCAAACTGCTTAAAAACCGCTGAGTATGTAGGAGGGACTGAAGGGTCTATGGCAGAGGAGGTTGGTAAAGACCAGTACAGAAATCTTTCCAATAAAAAAATGTCTCATTCCTCCACTAATAATAATAAAAACGTACGGACCAACAGTCCAGAGAGTGAACTGGTTGCTGGAGAGATGCCAGTTCACTTCCTGGGCATTGCCAAGGTGCTCTTGAGCAAGGCACCGACCCCCAAACCACTCAGGGTGCCTGTCCAACACTCTGACATCACTCCATTTATGCATGTGTATTTCTGGCCAGTGTATTTTAACAGAGTGTAAATTATAATTTCCCCACTGGGGATCAATAACAAGTATCAATGATTAAATACTAAACTCACAGAGAGAAGAGGAGAGATGATTCTGAGGATGAGCTGTCCAGAACCAGAACCAGAACCAGAACCAGAGCTGAACTGCAGACAGCCAGTCAGAGCAGCTCTGGAAAAAGTAAGTGTGTCCATTTGTCTGCTGATGTCTTCATGTTTCCAAGACGACTGCTGTGTCATACAGCACCGACCTTTACCATCATTATGAATATCATTACATATTAATTCTACCTGCCATTTAACTGAATGTTTTTCCTTCTCTGTATCAATTCTCCTGTGTTCCTGTCTGTCCTCTCACATAGCTTTATTTGACTGTCTCTTGAATGTTTTAGTCATGCTTTGTTAACTTCCTGCTGATGGAAACAATCTTTTTCTGTTGCTGCTTCTCTGATGCTCCATCTCCACCGCTACGTTTTAGTCTTCAAGCTTTAAGTTTGGACCCAAAAGGGTTTTATCTCCAGTAGAAGAACTAATCTCTGATTAAACCTCATATCTCATCAACATGCAAGGGGAATGAGAGGGGGGAACACCAGAGCAGGGGGAATGAGAGGGGGAAACACCAGCGCAGGGGGAATAAGAGGGGGAAACACCAGAGCGGGGGAAACTTATTTTGACTTTCACCATTTTCTTTCCTCTAGAGATCGGTGGTCAGCATGCACATAAGATCAGAGTGAAGAGGACATATGAACGTGTGACTGAAGGAGCTGAGCAAACAGGAAGTGGAACCCTCCTCAGCAGGATCTACACTGCGGTCTACATCACAGACAGACTGAGAGAGGTTAATATCCAACATGAGGTGAGGGAGCTGGAGACATCTTCCAAGATGGAGACCCTCCATGACTCTCCAATCCAGTGCAGCGACATCTTTAAAGCCTCACCTGGCAAACAGAAACCCATCAGAGTTGTTATGATGATTGGCATCGCTGGCGTTGGAAAAACCTTCTCAGTGCAGAAGTTCTGTCTGGACTGGGCCGATGGGTTGGAGAACCAAGATGTCGATCTGGTGATTACTCTTTCCTTCAGGGAGCTGAACCTGATCAAAGATGAGCAGTACAGTCTTCTGGAGCTCCTCCGTGTTTTCCATCCAACATTACAGGAGATCCCAGCAGAGCAGCTTGCTGCCTCCAGACTTCTCTTCATCTCTGACGGCCTGGATGAAAGCAGACTTTCACTGGATTTCAACAGCAATGAAACTGTTGCTGATGTCACACACAAGTCCTCAGTCAATGTTCTGTTGACAAACCTCATCCAGGGGAAGCTGCTTCCCTCGGCTCTCGTCTGGATAACTTCCCGACCTGCAGCAGCCAATCAGATCCCTCCTGCGTGTGTTGACAGGGTAACAGAAGTACGAGGCTTCACTGACGCCCAGAAGGAGGAGTACTTCAGGAAGAGAGTCAGTGATGAAGAGCTGTCCAGCAGAATCATCTCCCACGTCAAGACATCCAGGAGCCTCCACATCATGTGTCTGATCCCAGTCTTCTGCTGGATCACTGCTACAGTTCTGGACCACATGTTGACTACAGACCAGAGAGGAGAGCTGCCCAAGACCCTGACTGACATGTACTCCCACTTTCTGGTGGTTCAGACAAACAGGAAGAAACTCAAATATTTTGAGGGACATGAGACGAGTCCACAGGAGCTGGCGGAGGCTGATGGGGAAGTTCTTTTGAAGCTGGGGAGGCTGGCGTTTGAACAGTTGGAGAAAGGAAACATCATGTTCTACCAAGAAGACCTGGAGCGCTGTGGTCTGGACGTCACAGAGGCCTCGCTGTACTCAGGAGTCTGTTCACAGATCTTCAAAACAGAGAGTTTGGTCTTCCAGAAAACTGTCTACTGCTTTGTTCATCTGAGCATTCAGGAGTTTCTGGCTGCAGTATACCTGTTCCACTGTTACAACAACAGGAACACACAGGTACTCAAGGACTTCCTGAGACCAGACGTCAAGCATAGGGACTCAAACTCAAAGTCTTTTCTCAAGAAGATTTCTAAGTCTTTTGGAAAGAAAGATAGCCGTGGTGACAGTGAACATGACCATTACCCATCCCTGGATGTCTTTCTGAAGAGAGCCATGGAGAAATCCCTGAGGAGTAAAAATGGCCACCTGGACCTGTTTGTCCGCTTCCTTCATGGCCTCTCTCTGGAGTCCAACCAGAGACTCTTAGGAGGCCTGCTGGGTCGGACAGACAACAGTCCAGAAATCATCCAGAGAGCCATCAACAACCTGAAGGAGATGAACAGTGATGAGATCTCTCCTGACAGAAGCATCAACATCTTCCACTGTCTGACGGAGATAAAGGACCACTCAGTCCATCAGGAGATCCAAGAGTTCCTGAAGTCAGAGAACAGATCAGAGGAGAAACTCTCTGAGATCCACTGCTCAGCTCTGGCCTACATGCTGCAGATGTCAGAGGAGGTTCTGGATGAGTTGGACCTGGAGAAGTACAACACATCAATGGAGGGAAAACAGAGACTGATTCCAGCTGTGAGGAACTGCAAAAAGGCTCGGTAAATCCAGATTGTCAACAAAATAAATCAATGTAGAGCTGAAGTCATCAGTATTAGAGTAAAGATACACACTTTACACACATTGAGATTATAAATCATGCATGAGACACCCCAAAAAACGGATTTTGATTATTTTCTTTTGTTTTGGTTATATTTGTGTTACTACAGCTCTTGAACGTCAGTAACAGTTTATTTTTTATTTATTTTTTATTTAAGTATTTATGTATTTGACAGGGACAATGCTTAACTCCTTAGCAGTAACATTATTAGTTATAAGATCATTTTCAGCTGTAGTCCCTAGGCAGGAAACAGAGAATAACATATCTGTCTAAAGGGAAATCTAACACAGTAGTAAAGACAACAATCACATTTACAATATTAAAACTTTTTTTGAGAAAATGTATTTCGTCTTAGTTATAATGAGTAATCATTCCCAGTGTGACTCCCTGGACATATGAGAAGTGTTTTTGAGAGGAGATTGGCTTAGCTTGTAGGCAAGGCCAGGCAAGGCAGCTTTATTTGTAGAACACATTTCAGCAGCAGGGCAATTCAAAGTGCATTACACAAAATCAGTTAAAAAAAACAGTTAAAAAATAAAAGCAGATAAAACACAAGAGTAAAAGTTACAGTGCAGCATACAAAATTAAACATTAAAGAAATTAACATAATTTAAAGAAAGGCAACATCAAAAAGAAAGGTCTTCAGCCTTGATTTAAAAGAACTGAGAGTAGCAGCAGATCTCTGGGAGTTTATTCCAGATATGAGGAGCATAGAAACTGAAAGCTGCTTCCCCCTGTTTAGTTCTGACTCTGGGGACAGAAAGCAGACCTGTCCCAGATGACCTGAGAGGTCTGGGGGGGTCATAGTGTAGTAGCAGATCAGAAATGTATTTTAGCCCTAAACCGTTTAGTGATTTATAAACTAGCAAAAGTACTTTGAAATCAATTCTTTGAAGCACAGGAAGCCAGTGTAAAGACTTCAGAACTGGAGTGATGTCATCTAGTATCTTGGTCTTAGTGAGGACTGGAGTGATATGATCCAGTCTCTTGGTCTTAGTGAGAACTGGAGTGATGTGATCCAGTCTCTTGGTCTTAGTGAGGACTGGAGAGATATGATCCAGTCTCTTGGTCTTAGTGAGGACTGGAGTGATATGATCCAGTCTCTTGGTCTTAGTGTGGACTGGTGTGATGTGATCCAGTCTCTTGGTCTTAGTAAGGACTGGAGTGATGTGATCCAGTCTCTTGGTCTTAGTGAGGACTAGAGTGATGTGATCCAGTCTCTTTGTCTTAGTGAGGACTGGAATGATGTGATCCAGTCTCTTTGTCTTAGTGAGGACTCGAGCAGCAGCGTTCTGAATCAGCTGCAGCTGTCTGGATGATTTTTTAGGGAGACCTGTAAAGACCCCCGTTACAGTACTGCTCTGTGCGATATCAATAGATATCTGGAAGATTCACGTTCCTTTTATTTATTCATTTGTCTTTAAGGTCCTTTAACAATTTTAACATTCAAGTGACCTCATTGCAGCACAAAAATTCTAATAAACCAGTTTGTCCTGAAAAAAAATGATGTTCATATCTTGACTGTAGACAACAGGGTTGATGTTTTTCAAGCTTTTTTAGAAAATA
Organism: Etheostoma spectabile; assembly: GCF_008692095.1. Taxonomy (NCBI): domain Eukaryota; kingdom Metazoa; phylum Chordata; class Actinopteri; order Perciformes; family Percidae; genus Etheostoma; species Etheostoma spectabile. Next base: position 52,663 of record NW_022604343.1, read on the forward strand.
TACCACACGGACTGTGAACTGTAAAAATGACTTTGGTTATTCTGAAATTGGGCCATAGGTCTCATATAGGTAGGCCACAGTCTGTTGAGCTCAGCTGGCTCCCTGTTGAGTTTGGTGTTACTATGTGAAGACTGACCATGATCTATAAAATACTGTTTGGTAATATCCCAATTTCTTGGTTGTGTAGCTCCCTGACCTGTGTCCTTATAGATTAGAGACAGTGTTAGGGAATGGAACCTTTGCCTTTATGGGGGCAGCTCAGTGGAATAAGGTATATCGGCAAATTAAAGTCTTCCCACACCGAACTCTTTCAAAAAGACAGTTAAGGCCTGGTTACTAGACAGGGTTGTGGAATAAAATAAAAGGCAAATTACTTTTTTTATTTTTATGATCTTAAGTGAAATGTTTTTATCACATGCTCTGTAAGTGTCTTGTCTTGATGTTTCTGTGTTGAGGAACACAATGGAAATAAATCCTGGACTTTATTGTGTTTTTATCCTTGACAAAGTCTCTCTACTCATTTCAGGGAAAACATCATTGATTAAAACAAAGTATGTGTTGAGCAAAACAGTTAAAACCTCAACAAGCTAATTGGATTATGAATGGATTGTTATCTTCTTCATTTCTTCTTTATTCAGATTGAGGAGATGCAGTTTGTCAGAGATCAGCTGTGCTGCTGTGGTCTCAGCTCTGAAGTCCAATCCCTCCCATCTGAGAGAGCTGGACCTGAGCTTCAACAAAGACCTGGAGGATTCAGGAGTGAAGCAGCTGTGTGCTGGACTGGAGAGTCCAGACTGTAGACTGGAGACTCTGAGGTCAGTTCATGTATTTTATTGTTGTCCAGAGTAATTTATCAAATTTAAATCCATAACAGAAGTTTTACATTTCTATCAGTTCCCTCATTTTCTGTGTTTGTCTGAGTAATCACCACAACTCTTTGTTAGTTTTCAGTTTGTGAGTCTGAGCAGTTTATCTCCAGATGTAGTCTGGACTCAAACTGGGTCACCGTCACAAAGCTCTAAGATTTATTCTTCACTGTGCTGCAATATTAAATCAAAATTTAAGATTGTTTTCACACACACACACACACACACACACACACACACACTAACACACAAAACACACACAGACTAAGCAAACACACATTTACACATACACTCACTCACACACACACACACACACACACACACACACACACACACACTCTGAATCAATTGCATGCACAAACACTTGCACATGCACACACACATGCATGCACACACACTCTCATACACACACATACACTAAAGAGGCACAGAGTGAAGCATGTTTCCAAATGCAGATGTCTGAAGTCTCTTTAGTCTGATGTCCATGTTTCTGTCTTTACGGAGTTGATTTTTTATAAAATAAAGTCTTATTTGTGTAATTAACTTTGACAATTATCCTAGTCTAAATTACACAGTTAACAAATAAAGTCACAACAAGTATCTTTGTTTAATGTAATATATAACTTGTTTAATCTGCACTGCTCGTAGAAATGATTTTTTTTTCAAAAATACTCATTTTAGGGGAAAGGTCATGGATTAGAACAAAGTTATGTTGAGCTACATCAACACATCTGATTGGATAATAAATGGATTGTTATCTTCTTCATTTATTCTTTAATCAGATTGAGGAACTGCAGTTTGTCAGAGATCAGCTGTGCTGCTCTGGTCTCAACTTGGAAGTCCAACCCCTCCCATCTGAGAGAGCTGGACCTGAGCTTCAACAAAGACCTGAAGGATTCAGGAGTGAAGCAGCTGTGTGCTGGACTGGAGAGTCCAGACTGTAGACTGGAGACTCTGAGGTCAGTTCATGTATTTTATTGTTGTCCAGTGTAATTTATCAAATTTAAATCCATAACATAAATTTTACATTTCTATCAGTTCCATTGTTTTCTGTGTTTGTCTGAGTACAAATCACCACAACTCTTTGTTAGTTTTCAGTTTGTTAGTCTGAGCAGTTTTTCTCTAGATGTAGTATGGACTCAAACTGGATCACTGTCTCAAAACTCTAAGATTTATTCTTCAATGTGCTGCACCATCCATCCATCCATCCATCTTCATCCGCTTATCCGGTATCGGGTCGCGGGGGCAGCAGCTCCAGTAGGGGACCCCAAACTTCCCTTTCCCGAGCCACATCAACCAGCTCCGACTGGGGGATCCCAAGGCGTTCCCAGGCCAGGTTGGAGATATAATCTCTCCACCTAGTCCTGGGTCTTCCCCGAGGTCTCCTCCCAGCTGGACATACCGGGACCACCTCCCTAGGGGGGCGCCCAGGAGGCATCCTAACCAGATGCCCGAACCACCTCAACTGGCTCCTTTCAACGTGAAGGAGCAGCGGCTCTACTCCGAGCTTCTCTCGGATGACTGAGCTTCTCACCCGATCTCTAAGGGAGACCCAGCCCCCCTCCTGAGGAAACCCATTTCGGCCGCTTGTACCCTGGATCTCGTTCTTTCGGTCATGACCCAGCCTTCATGACCATAGGTGAGGGTAGGAACAAAAATTGCCCGGTGGATCTAGAGCTTTGCCTTCTGGCTCAGCTCCCTTTTCGTCACAACGGTGCAATAAACAGAATGTAATACTGCACCCGCTGCTCCAATTCTCCAACCAATCTCAAGCTCCATGGTCCCCTCACTCGCAAACAAGACCCCAAGGTACTTAAACTCCTTCACTTGGGGTAAGGACTCACTCCCTACCCGAAGAAAGCACTCCATCGGTTTCCTGCTGAGAAATGTGCTGCACCATTAAATCAAAATTAAGATGGTTTTCACACACACAAACACACACACACACACAAACACACAAAAACACAGAGACACACACAGACACACACACACATTAACACACACACTCACTCACTCCCACATACACACACACACGCGCGCTCACACACGCGCGCGCACACACACACACAAATTCACAGATTAACTTGCACACACGCACAATCGCTCTCAATCAATTGCACGCACAAAAACTTGCACGCACACATGCACTCACACACACACATACACTAAAGAAGCACAGAGAGAAGCATGTTTCCAAAGCTAAAAGACACTGATTAGCACTGGCGGGACAAAATGTTGCGTTTGCTGTTAAACTGGTAAACCTTGAGAACAGCGTATAACCAACTGCTATCTGTTGAGTTGTCCTCCCGTCCCTCTGTCCTCTGTGACCGCCTCCATCTAGAAACTAAGCTGCTTGGTGCAGGAACAACTCTGATTAGCTCATGATCAGACAGTGGTTTAAGGAGCGGTAGATTGGCTTTGCAATAAAAAAACTCAGTGTTCTGACGCATTAAGAGGGTTAATGTAAAATATAACTTGTTTAATCTGCACTGCTCATAGAAATGAAAACTAATTTAAACAATCCTCATTTTAGGGGAAAGGTCATTGATTAGGACAAAGTAATGTTGAGCTACATCAACACATCTGATTGGATAATAAATGGATTGTTATCTTCTTCATTTATTCTTTATTCAGATTAGTGAACTGCAGTTTGTCAAAGATCAGCTGTGCTGCTCTGGTCTCAGCTCTGAGGTCCAACCCCTCCCATCTGAGAGAGCTGGACCTGAGCTACAACAACCTGGAGGATTCAGGACTGGTGCAGCTGTGTGGTCTGAAGGAGAGTCCAGACTGTAGACTGGAGACTCTGAGGTCAGTAGAGGGTTGGAGTCAGTCCATGCTGGTTTCAGCAGTATCAAACTAAACACAGTTAATATTTGGGATGTCACGATACACTCAACTCACAATCAGACACGATTCACGACTTTAAGTTCACGATACGATTTTCTCACGATTCTTTTAACTGAATTAGATGTAGACAAATTACTGCAACAAATTCTTCATTTCTAATAACTGCAAAACAACAGATTTGTCCTCCTATCAAAAGTTACCTTGAAAAATTATATTTTATTATAACAAATTGAATAAAAACGATTTAAGATTAAAGAGCGATATGTTTATTGCTGAGGCCATATGTCCGATTTAAATGATTTGTTTAAAATGTAATGATGTTCACCAGTTATTTGCTGTGAAACATCAAAAAGAAGAACCACTAGATGGCAGAAGGGTATTTTTTACAACATTAAATGCCACAACCTTACGATCTAGACTAGCGTCCCGTCTCAGTTGTGTCTCTGACAGCAGCAGTGTCCACGTTGTCTCAAAGCTCAACTCGTCTCCTCGTGTCTTTAGCTGCACGCTGTTGGAATCCTTTCAGTGAAAGACACACGTTAGACCGTTTAGCTGTCAGCATTTTAACTGTGTTGAAGCTAGCTTCTAGCTAACGGTAGGCTATGTTATGATTGTGTGAGTTCTGTTTCCTGTTTTATTTTGATAGTCTTGTTTTTATGTCTAGTCTTGTTTTACTTCCTGCCTTTAGTTTTCCCGCCCTTGTGATTGTCTGATGTCTTTCACCTGTTCCCAGCCCTTGTGTCTCCTGTCTCTTGTTACCTCGTTACATTTTGTTTTCTAGTCTATTTCCACTGTGTATTCAGTGAAATGTGCAGAGTCGACAGACTTGATCCCAAAGTCTCTGCAGGTCTGGGAGCTTCACTCCAACGCGTTAACATGAGAGCTGAAAGGAACCAGGCTGCTCTACACAGCCGCTCCACTTGGTGTCTGAAAAGGACTGAAGTCTCTGCTGCTCTTTATACTGGATGTGCTGCTTCACTGACGGACAGCTGATGGAGGGAGTCTCTGGAAACACTCATGTATCTTTTCTCTCTCTTCTTCCCTATTTAGATGGTAGTAACCATGATTAGTCAGAGGGATCAGGATGAGGATGTGTTGCAGGATCAGCTGAGTCCTGATGATCCAGAGAGGTTGAAGCAGCAGCATCACCTCTAACTGGGCCGTGGTACTGGGAGGTAGAGCCGAGAGACTCTGGCCGCTTCACAATCCCAACAATGGAAAGAACAGACTAGTGGTTTTGGGGAGAAACTTCTAGTTAGTCGCTCTCACAGAACCCTGTGGACAGTTTGAGACGATGCCTTCTTGCTGGTATTGTGTTATAACCCAACACAGAGGCCGCCTGCAGAGCTCCAAAATAACAGCATGATCTTTTTGACCCGGGAGGACGACACAAGGGTTTAAACTTCTCATGTTTACTTTTAATTAAGGTTAAGGGGGGAAGAAGCAAAGTGGCAGACTATCTCCTGTGTTTGTGTTAGACGTTGGGATGTACATATACAGTTTTATCTTCTACCTCGTTGAAGACTTTTGTCCCATTGTGCTGCCGTGCTGTGTGAAACAATGGTTATATTTCTGACTCTGCAGATTACGACAGCATAACTGTAGATCCACAGACATTTAACCCTCCTGTTGTCCTCGGGTCAAATTTGACCCGTTAGCAAAAACTTTCTATCAGAACTATGACAAAAGAACTTTGAAAAAAGTGATAAAAGTTGAAAAAAAAACCTACAAAAACGCAGAAAAAAAATTAACAAAAACATTTATTATTAAAACGCTAACAAGAAAAAGTAACAAGAAATTGTTAAAAAATTGAGTGAAACATGATTTAAATCACTCAAAAAAGTGACAAAAAATAGGAATAAATTGACACAAACGTCCAGAAAAGAACAACGAAATGTAGAAATGTCCCCCAGAGAAAGCCAAGGTGGACAGGAAGACCAGCCAGGATCACTGCATCCTGTATCACTGTAATAACAGAATGAAATGGAGATAAACCCAACAGCACTTTCTCTAGATGCTCTCGGACTCTGACACGTGGAAATCAACGTGTCATGTGCTGAAATAAAGAGGTTTTTGTCCTGATTATGTCTGTTTTACTTTTGGGAAAATATAATAAAACAACAACAGCAGTCAGAGTCAAATGGTTTGACAGGATTTATAGTTTATTTCCATATATGAAAAGATATGAGTGTAAGAAGTGTTACGATTGGCGTGGGGGGTTGGAGGATTTGTCCGGTTTCGTGAGGTTAGGACCCAAATGCAGGAAAGCCCGAAGATTGCAGCCGGATCAATAGTAATAATTTAATATGAAGTTAAAAAGTCAAGAGAGCAGTTGGTGAGAGATCCAAAACAAAGAGACTTACTAATGAAGACGCAGCAGGGGAGTAGTCCAGAGACACAAGAGACACGGGAGCCATTAACACAAAGGACACCAGACCAACAACAAGACCACAAGGACCGGACCAGGACCAGGGACGCACAAAGACTATATTAAGAGGAGGACCAGGTCCCCACAGGGCTGGGAAACAGCTGGAACACATCAGGTAGTCACGGGAGCGGGGAGACACAGGAAGTAGAACTAAAGGCAAGAGACAGAGACCAGACTTCAAAATAAAACAGGAAACAGGACATATACAAGACCAGTCCAAATATAACTCCACACAACAATCATAAGACAGCAAACAGACTACCACAGTAAGACAAGACAGGAACCAGACTACCACAACGAGATATGACAGGAAACAGACTACCACAATAAGATAAGACAGGAACCAGACTACCACAATAATGCAAGACAAAACACCAAACCATAAAACTAAGCCGTCTTCTTCTACAGTTTTTAATTTGTAGTCAAACAGATTGTGTGTGGCGTCTCTGAGCTGAGGACTTGAAATACATGTATGTATATATATATTATATATATATATATATACTATTTACACACATATTTATGTTTTAAAAGACTAAAAAAGTTTTCCATTCCATTTTCCAGTAATGAAACCAAGATTTTAGCTTGTACACTCTTTGTTCCAGTAATACTAACAGCTTGAACACACTAAGAAATATCTGTGTATTTTAGTAAAATGTTTTTGCTGCAATTCTTTTCACCTTTTCTCAATTTTGTGTGACTTTTCTTCAAAGTTTTCAGAAGATTATACAGTTTAGCTTTGTGTGAGAGAATTAAATAAGAGAAAGAGAGTGAGAGAGAGAGAGAGAGAGAGAGAGACAGAGAGAGAGAGAGAGAAAGAGAGAGGTCTATTGTACAAAGTTATTGAATCTGGTGTAGGGGCAAAATATATGACATATCAATGTACACTACCAATGAGTGCAGAATTAAAATTAGCAACAAAAGAACAACATTCTTAAGTCAGAAGCGTGGCGTGGGACAGGGACGCTGTATGAGTCCACTCTATTCAACATCCATATTAACCAACTGGCCACTATGCTGTCTGAGTCCCACTCTATTCATCATCTATATTAACCAACTGGCCACTATGCTGTCTGAGTCCCGCTCTATTCATCATCTATATTAAAGCTGCAGTAGGGAGTTCTGAGAAAACTACTGCTACAGCTCCTCCCTCCACAGCTCCTCCCTCCACAGCAGAGCGCAGGCTAGTAAGCAGGGCCACCGATGCCTTCCACATCCTCGTGGACAATACAGGGGATTTATTAGGAGCGTATAGCTGTTGTGTGCTGTGCTTTTAAAACTTTGATTACTTTATGTAAAAAAATTGCTTATTTAAAATATTTCTATTAAAAGTTTTGTAAATATTTTTCAATAAAAGGGTTTAAAATTATTTTATGTAATCGCTCATTTGTGAGAACAAAAGTAGCACGTTACACAATACATTTCTGAATTACCTTTTGGATCAATTTAAAACAGTAAACTTTGAGTAGGAATGATGAATCAGTGAGGAAGCTCACTAAGCCAAGGAATAACAACATCTTAGAAATATTTCTTAGGTTTTATTTTGCATATGGGTAAAATAAATCAGCTTTTTTTGCAAAGTACTCCTGCACAAGGAAATACTGAACATTTAGATTTAGAAGGAAAGACGATTCCTTCACGTGCCTCTGTGTCTGGGGCCATGTCTGACCTGTTGAAGGAGCATAAAGAATGTGTGTCAGACATTTGATCTAAAAATTACACCCTGAGTGTGTATTTAAAAATAATAAAAAATTGAATTCTGCCTTGCCAAACGCTGACAATTCAAGTAGTTTCACCATAGCCACATTTAATTGTAATCGACAAAAAAACATTTTGGCTTACTAAATATAGTTATCGAAACAATATTGCTTATACTGAGGATGAAGGAGTTACCCAGCTAACAATTTTTGGTTCCCAGAACGTTCTGGGAACGTTCATTTTTGGTTGTGGGAACGTTCCCTGAAGGTTTGTTTTGGTTGTAGTTTGGTTGTCTGCTGGTTAATTGGAAGGTTTTCTTAACGTTCCGGGAACGTTCGTTTTTGGTTACAGCGAACGTTCTCGGAACGTTCTCCTAACGTTCTCTAAAAGTTACAACCTTTAGAGAACGTTAGGCGAACATTCCGAAAACGTTGCAACCTTTAGCGAACGTTAGGGGAACGTTCCCTTAGCGTTGCAACCCTCAGCGAACGTTACGCAACGGTCTCTTAACGTTAGAGGAACGTTCGCTGTAACCACAAACGAACGTTCCCAGAACTTTCCCACAACCAAAACTGAACGTTCCCAGAACGTTAAGAAAAGCTTAGATTCCCCTTACTTTTAAACTAACACCCATACCATTTGTGTGTATGTGTGTACTGTAAATACACACGTACATACATACAAAAGTCAAATTAGTAGGAAGGAATGAACAGGCAAACTTGATGGCATTTCAAAACTTTAATATTCAAACAACTGAAAAAAATACAACAAAGATAAGGATGTAGTGTAAATGCAGTGCAAGATGCATAAAGATGTGTTTGTAAAGTGTGTGCAAAATTAGTCACTAAAAAAATATATTAATAAAAAAATTAAAAAGGGGCTCCATGGCTCAGTCCTTCTCAGCTGGCCTATAAAGAAATAAACAAAAGTTAGACATGTAATACTAAGAATGAACACATTAACAAAATAATTTTTTTGATGAACTTTATTATGAACATAACGCAGAAGAACTTCAATTTACCGTCTGTGTGGGGCAAACTTCAGAACTTGCCCAATCAGATCCTCCGCTTCTGCAGCAGTCAGCACAGGGAAGTTTTTCTGGCAGGCCGCTAGAGTAGAAGTCAAAATGAAGCAAAGTTATGAGTCAAATTAAAACCTCTTGTCAGCCAAGCTAAGCAGAATACTAATGTGAACATTAAAATAACACCTGCCTGTTATAACCCTGCATACAGCCAGGTCCTGGAAGGCTTTCTTTGTTTTTCTTCAGTGCAAGCTGCACTGTCTCAGGACATCATTCGTTGCATCTTGCCGCAGCATGCGGCGGACGGTATCACCTCCAGTACAACCACCGAGGGTCGACAGGAAAAGTTGCTGTAAAACATATAGTAACAGATTATGCATACAGTGTAGAGCTTGTACAATCTCATTTTGTACGAGAAGTCAGTTCAGTTAAGATATTAGATTTTATGCAATTATATAGTGTTCGTCTTAGGGCAGAACTATGGCCACTTAATTTCCATATTGTTCCTCCTCTCCATACACACGTACAAACATGTGAGCAACTTGAGTCTTACCTCTCATTTTGATCTTCATGTCTGAGCCACCTCCCTCTGTGTGAGTTCTTCTGTTTAAAACAACAAAAACGTTATGTTACTCTAGTGATCCTTGCCATTTAATTGTACTTCATTGCAAATGCAAAATCAAAGCAACTGTACCTTCAACTGGGTCCCAAGATGAAGTGGCAGTCCGTGGTGGGTCACCACAGACTCATCCTGCTCTGGGCAACCAGCTGGTTTCCTGCATGGCGTTGATACATATAAAAATAAATTAGATATGATTTTTATATAAGATGAAGTTGATAGGTTGCCTGCACATGAATCTATGAACCTATTCTTTTATATTAGACAAAAATATATTAAAAAAACTTACATGCAGGTGGTGAGGAAGTATTATCTGCTGAGCTGAAAAAAGACAGGAAGAGACAAACATCAGAACAATCACATGATATGCACCATGTTGACTGTCAGTGGTTCCATGTGAAGAATATGACTGGTTTCTTCTTATGCATGCATACATTTTAACTTACAGACAGGGCTTCCAGACGCACGCTCCGTCCTGGACAGTTTATCTGTCGTGCAACAGATTCATCTGTAATACAGAGACCATATAGTGTGTACCCATTGCAAAATCTGTGATTTGAAATATGTGAAAAAATGTAGTCTATAATAAAGTTCTTACCATTGCTTGAAGAATCTGTCATGAACCTCCTTGGGCTTCGGCGCTGCCTTTTTTGGACACTTGCTGCATCTTCTGTCTGGATGCTGGAAGTGTCCCTCAGCCGCCGACACCGGTCCACAGCTTTGGCGTAGGAATCTATGTTAAGAACATTTGTGATCCAGTAGTACAAAAAAAGAAGAAAGAAAAGCAGTTCCATACAGAGAAAATTATTTATTTACATATAGTATAGCAGCAATAGGTTACCTGTACACAGCCATATTTTTTTAACTGGATATTTGGCCCAGCTGCTGTTGTGCAAATGGCACGCTGTGATTTGGAGCAGAGGGAGGTGCCATGGAGCTCCTTAGAGCATGAACAGCTAATCCATCTTCTCCTCAAATGTCTCCATCCGATTCATCTGAAATAACAGATCATACAATTTGTACTGATTGCAAAAATATTTAAATGTATACAGTCAGTGTAACATTGTACGTGACAAGATTTCTGCATTGTAGCCCAGATACTTTGTAATGGGGACCACAGCATCCACAGAAATGCATAGTGTTAGTTTTGTAAAGCCAGTACTGCAGCTGTGTTGCAACACATTACGTCCCTTGCTGTATCCTTCACTCAGCTTGCCGATAACTGGCTAAAGTGCGTTGCAAGATGGCTGCCGATCTACCTGGACTAAGGATTTTGATTATCTTGGCTTTATTTATGTACTGTAGTACACTAATTAAAAAGACCGAAAACGGATATCTTATTTGTAACATAAACGAAAGCATTTTAACATGATTACACAAACATACAATGCAACAAAGCAGAAACGTCATGCCAGCAGCAAACAAAGTGCAAGATTTATGCAATCCATCTAAAGCACAACTCTGGCCTCGCCCTTTTGAATGGGAGTGCTAGGGGCCTTCTATGATAGCATCAAAATCAACATTTTTAAAACACTAAGAAGGCTCGACACAACATGAAACTTTACTCCAAGTCTCACCTGGGGGCTCAAGACATGAACTCAGCATTGAGAACATGGTTTGTGCACAAATAGTTTACTAAAAAGAAAAGATTTGGAGCAGCTCACTGCATGACTAGCATAGCATAATGGCGGACGACGTTGAAAAACTAACTAAAGTTAGTTGTTGACTTCAGCCAAACTTTTATTTTTGGTCAACCTAACAAGAACCGGAATATAACAAAGCCATGCGAGGGAAAGAGTTTAATGTTAAACCACAAACCCTCCCATTACAACCACAACATCATTTAACTGCAAAGTATTTTCGCTTACCTCTCCGTGAGCTGAGCCGCGTGGTCCTGGTCCCGTCGCTTTTTCTTCTTCTAACGGGAGAATCGGTCTGCTCAGAGCAGCGGCCCCCTACTGGTGTGGGGTTGTAACGGTTAGGTTTTCAAACTGAATAAAGAAGTGAATTATCTTAGTTGTGAAAATCGTCCCATTGATAGATTCCTCTTTTAAGTTGTTTCACTAAGACAGTTAAAAAAACGAAGTCAAGCAAAAGTACTGTTTTAAGCTAAATTGATATCAGCCTTAAAATAAATGCTATGCTGTTTATCTTTCTTAAATTTTATAAGTCGAATCATTTTTGAGTGAATAAATCAAGTGACAGCAAACCATGCTACTTCTAACTCAGAACAACCAAAAACAACCAAACGGGAACGTTGTGTAAAGGTACGGCGCAACCGCAGGGGAACGTTACCGTTGGTTGGTTCTCTTAACGTTTAGAGAACGTTATAACCAGGAGGGAACGTTCCCTAAACGTTAGCTTTTGGTTTGGTTCGAACGAACCTTTAGAGAACCAAAACTAACGTTCTCTAACGTTCCCTAAACGTTCTGTGTTAGTGGGGTAGTCTAACACTACGCTCCAAAACCCTTCAAGTCAGATTACCACAGCAGGCCTTGGTCTACCACTATGTCCCATAACCCTATCAGTCAGATTAACACAAGAGGTCTTAGGCTGAATCTCATTTCTCTATCTTACCCCTACCCCTTTCCCTACGTCTTGAGCGTTCACGTGAGTGCTGTCCCAATAATGTTTTTGATTTAGGGGTAAGGGGTGTATGGCCTAGGAACCATAGACAATGAATGAAGAAAATCAAGGGAGAACGCCATCTTACTTGAAACCGAGGGGTAGCGATATACAATGTGCAACAGGCAACAATGGCTGCCGCATCAACCAGAGAGACGCATTTCTGGTATTTTCGGCTTAAATAATTGATTTAAAAAATCTTGTTTTGTGGTCTATACAGTCCTGTCCATACATACTTGCAACCATGTTCCTAACTGAAACTTTTTAAAAATCGCTAGCTTGCTATGCTAACGCCAATCGCTAACCACTAACGTTAACGTTGATTTTTACAACAGTCCCGCATTTCTCTGCCTTAAATGGACTGTATACATCGCATAGACTATATATTTTAATATTACCGGTCTATGATACATCGCTACGTGCTTTACATATACCGTCCTGTATCACACAGGAGGAAACAGCAGCTGATCCACTTCAGGGCTGAAAACAGCAACGTTTCCTAAATCATGTGTTCATGTTGTGGGAAAATAATACAATGACTGAGGTGGTGATGAACAGGGCACTCAGGAACGGCCACGTAAAGCTGGCTTAAAGTATATGCTGAATTAACCAAAGACTAAATAAGAGTGTGTGTATGTGTGACATATTATACATTATGCTTTGCAGCTGGGGTACAGCTAGGAGGGAGAGAACAGGAGGCTATCTTAGTCAGATAAGCTACAGTGAGCACAGAAGAGGAGATGGTGAGGCCAAGGACACTGAAGTTCGAGGACGGTCTGATAACTCAGAGAACAGGACCTACAAATTAAGAAGGGAGTGAACATAGCTGTCTTGTGAAGTAAATGATAACTGAAAATAATAGACAGGCAAGAAGGAAGAGGCAGAGCAGGGATTGTACCCCAGCAACAGTATAGCTGACCAATCAGGCCCCACAAGGGGAACCAATATAACCCTGAGCACGCTATTGTGTAAGTGCCTTTTTGGGAACCTCTGTACTAGACAAGTTTCCATCAGGTCCGTGCATGTAGAATTGCTCGGAAACGCATTTCATCTGTTGACCACAAGAATAAACACTGTGTTAAATTCATCATGGAGTCAGTTGTCAGTTTATAGAAGGATTTCCCCAACAAATTTGGTGACCCCCGACGTGATAACGTAATTGGACAGGGGAATCCAACTGGACCTTGGCATTGTGTCCACGGTCCGTTCAGCTCAGCCACCGCACTGACATCCCGCAGCCCGTGAAGGGGACTGAGCGGCGATACTGCGATTCGTTGGTGTGATCACTGAGAGCTCTCAACAAAAAAGGTAAGCAGAAGCCTGTTTAAAATCAAAATTCTGTTATTGGCTGAAAACTAAATTGATGTGATCACATTTCAACTGTCGTAAGTGTTGTTTTAAGCGAAAAGTATTGATTGAATGTGCTGTAATTAAAGGATATAAACAGATGAAATGTTGGGGCATGTGATGTGATTAAACAGAGAAAACAACTAGAGAGTTGTGAGAGAATTGTTGAATAATACGGGTGGCGGTAGGAGAGGAAAAGGGACAAATAGTCAGAGGAAAATACGTCCAGATGGTTGACGAGGTAGGAGACTGCTAAGGACAGATAGTTCAGATGAGTGATTGTGAATTGCCACCCTTGGTTCTGTGTGAACATCCTGAAAAAGAGTTGCAGTTAACAGATTGTCATTGTAATATTACGAGTCCACCGCGAGTGTATTTGTGCGAAGGAGTGAGAGGTCACTTTTTAAGTTGTAAAGATTATAGAGATGTACATAAAAAGGCTCTAGATGGAGTCTTAATGAAAAAGTTGTTCGTTGTTGCATGTGTGATTTTGTTGTGGTTTGGCTTGTTGGATTTTTTCTCACTGCTTATTTGTTGTAAAATGACGACCCTTATGGTAAAGTGTTAGTAGGGGCAGTGAAAAAGTATGACAATAAAGGAGAGGAGAAAGTAGCAAAAGAGATTGTGAAAGAATGGGAGAGAGGAGGATGGATTGAGGAGAAGGGGCGCCGTCCCCGGAGAAAGTGAATGAAATAGTGAAGTATGAAAAAAGTAAGTTGGAGTATGCGGAAAGGCAGGCAGAGGAGGAAAAGAAAAGAAAATGGTTTAAATTGACTAAACCAAAGCAGAAGGAGTATGAAGCGCAGAAAGAGAAATATGGGGTGGGGTTGAAAATGACAAATGCAATACAGAAACAATTGGGATTGACAAAACAAGATGACAAAAGTTCACCAAAAACTGAGACAGAAGCTGAACAGAATAAAACCGTTAGCGCAGAGAAACCCCGCTGCCCGCTGAGGCGCCCCCGCCAACAAACCCTTTTTATCCAGATATAAGAAACCTAAGAATTTCCGCTCCACCGCCGCCGTATACAGGTCCAACGGCATCAAAACCCACAGTCCAAGCCCCAGTGGTAACTGCCCATTTACAGCCAAATGCATTACAAATAGACGTACCACAGGACCCATTGATACCGGCATTAGAGGGCCGCGTACAGGATTTAGAATGTTATCTAAATTTAATGGTACAGTCAGCGCCAGGGGAGCAGCAGCGGCTCCACCACAACCAGCGGCTACAGTCCCAGCCGGCCCAAGCAAAGCTAGTACCCATATTCAGCGTCTTTTTGCCAACAAAATCCAGAGCATTTTCACATGTCAGTAAAAGGACCCAGTCCACCTCACCATAATACCCCACAAGACTCAGGAAGTAAGGAAGATAGCGAACAGTCAGACAGCAGCAGGGAAGTGAGCAAACAGACAGAAGCTCTAGCTCTAGGGAAAGGACTAAAAAACGACATAAACGCAGGCCCAGATCTAGATCACAAAGTCCTCAAGACGTTTTTGTAGCAGGCACATTTAAAGGTAAATTTACCAACGAGGACCCTGACGAAGTTATGCTGCGAAGATCAACTAGAATAAGGGAAAGACTTAACAAAGAGTTCAGAGAGATAAAAGAGCAGCAAGAGCAGCTGCGTCGAACAGTGAATGAGCTCAGTGAGGAAGAGCAGACGCGCCACACACCAGAGGCGGGGCTACAATGCCCACTCCGCCCAGTAGGAGGAGGAGGAGGACTGTTGATGTACACCCCTTACAGTTTTGGTGACTTAGATGCTCTGTGTGCAAAACTCCCCTCCCTGACAGGAGGGGCTGAGCATTTCCTCACAGCTTTCAATAGTCTTACAGCAGGAGTGCAGCTGTGTTTGGGAGATCTCAGAGCAGTATTGGGTAGAGTAATGGGAGCAGATGAAGCTAGTGCTGCCCTCACCAGAGGGGGAGCTGGACCCACTGTTCCCGCATCAGTGCCTGCATCAGCAGTAACCCCTGGCATTTGGGCTGAGCTGCACCGCATGTATCCCACAGTTGGGGATCATGCAGCATGGCATGATTTAAAAAGACTAAGTGATGAAAATTTTGATGCCTATGCAGATAGAGCAAAAAAGATTTGGCAGCGTGCTATGAGGGAACCGTGGGACCAGTCCGCCGCCACAGTGGCGCTGTTCCGCCATGGGTACTAGGGGGATTACCCACAGCAGTTCAGACACAGTTAGGAGGAGTAGTAGGCCTGCAAACAATGACCGATGCAACATGGGGCGAGAATGTGCGTCATTTCCTGTCAAAACACCAAAAAGGAGCAGAACAACAAGAAGATGAATTAAAAAGACTACAAACTCAATTGTTAAAGAAACAACTGGAAGAATTAAACAAGCCCAAGCCCAGCAAAGCTAAACAAATGACAGTCTCACAGAACCCCCAACAGTCAGAAGCCCCTCACAGTTGCAGACATGCTGTCTTTTCTGGGCCTCACAGGATACAGCCGCTCACATATCCCTGACTATACCAACAGAACTCATCACTGTCTCACCGCCCCCCTCCTATGGACAACAGAGGCCGAGGCCGCCTTCTCTGACCTCAAAAGTGCCCTAGCAAGGGCAGAGACACTTACCTCCCCAGACTACTCACTCCCATTTCATGTGGATGTTTCTGAAAACAATGGCTTTCTCAATGCCATTTTATTTCAGAAAAAAGGGGGAGACAGACATGTACTGATGTACCACTCATCAAGGCTGGATACAGTGGAAAAAGGCAGGAGCCTATGAATGGAATCAGTGGCAGCGGAGCGGCGCCACAAAAGACAAAGATGGGATATGGAGGTCTCATCAAGGAAAGATAGCAGCATCAGCCGAGATGTGCAGAATGTTGCTACCTGAGGCACACAGACCAACACATGAAGGAAGAAAACAGACTCTCCTGAATCTGTCTGAGCTGTGGTGGCACCCCAATTTGAGGGACATGGTGACACATTTTTGTCAGGAATGCAGGGTGTGTGGAGAGCATAATGTTCAGAAACCATACACCACACTAAAAGGAGCGTACCCAGTCCCCACAGCTTGTTTTCAAGATATCAGTATAGATTATACTGATATGGGCGCAGAAAATGTGGTAGGGGAAAAAGGTATCTTCTGGTGATGGTAGACAGGTTCTCTAGGTGGGTAGAAGCCATTCCCACCAGAAAAGAGGACGCAAAAACAGTGGTGAAATGGCTCAAAACTGAACTCATCCCGAGGTATGGGTCCCCAGGCAAATAAGGTCAGATAATGGCACACATTTTAACAACAAACTACTAAGAGAAGTAGAACAGGCCCTGGGAATCACTCATGCCTTCGGATCAGTTTATCATCCACAGTCACAGGGAATGGTGGAAAGAGCAAACCAGACATTGAAGGCTAAGATAGCCAAGGCATGTGCAGGAAGCAAGTTAACATGGGTAGAAGCGCTCCCATTGGCCCTCATGGCTATGAGGTCCTCAGAAAGACGAGAAACACATTTGACCCCACATGAAATAATGACAGGGAGAAAAATGCCAGGACCTCCACTAGATGGAGGCCACATGCCAATGTTAGATGTTCAGCAAATAGAAATGACAGACTATATGAGAAAGCTAACATCTCTGGTTTCAGCCCTTTCTACGCAGGTCCAGTTGGCGAACAGGAAACCGCAGGAGGAAGCAACACTACCTGTCAAGGTAGGCGACTGGGTCAGGGTCAAAGTTCACAAGAGGAAGTGGACTGACCCCAGGTGGTCCGGGCCTTACGAAGTAAGGGAGGTTACTTCACACTCGGTCCAGGTTAAAGGTAAAAAAGGAGCACCTTGGCACCACCTGACACATTGTGCCCCAGTCGCACCTCCTAGCCGCCCATTGGCAGAAATTAGAAAAGCAATCCAAAATGTATAGATGGAAGAGATGTTTTGGCGGGGAACAGCCCCCACATAGTACATCCATAACTTGGAAGGCAATGGGGTTTGGGAAAAAGACAACAGTTGTCCTAGCAGTAGTAGTAGTAGTGGGAGTTGCAGCATTAATTCTGGGGTTGGAACATGCGTATGGGGACCGAGACCACAAAGAACAATCACCCGGTAGTGTCCAACCACCTCTCAGTAACAAAGGAAATGAAACTAGACGAGAGAAAAGAAGAGCAGTTTGGGCAGTAGTGAAGCAACACACTAAGGGCCCATCCCCAAGGTGCGGTGCCAGATTGACTCTCCCCTATGTGAGAGACTCAACCACGTCATTTACCTTTGATTTGTGTCAGGCTATAGACTGCGGGGGGTATAATAGTTTCTACAAAAACACAGATGTGTACATCTGTGACGACTATCAAAAGGTAGAGGACTGTGAAAGGAGCGCTTCCGGACAGGTGAAAGGTAGTCTCTGTAACAGCTGGTATGACGCGGGTTGGACAACAGGAGGGTGGAAACCATGGGCGAGGTTGACAGACAAAAGAGATTGGTGGGTACAACAAGATGAATGGGAGATATTATCTATACAGCGGGACTATAGTTCAGACCCCACGAAAAATCCCATAACCCTGTCAGTAAATAGAGCAATTGGGAGCAGGAACGGTCAGGATGTGTGGATGTTAGCCATAGGTGTATGGATAGCAGGAAGTGACCAGATAACCCCCCTGCAGATAAATATTTTGGATCCCCTCACGCACACACAGAATGACACTGACATGGCAGAGACTACAGTAAAACCCCCCCTGAAGGAGGAAGACGTAATAGTGCAGGACTTCTCTAAAATGAGGGTGGAAGATGTGTTAGAGTTATCAGCAGGTGCAGGCCAGGACAATTTATGGATCAGGTGGCTAATACAGAATGCCAAAGAACAACACATGGAAGGGTGCGTGGCCTGTGCCACAGCTAGACCAGTCATGTTCACTAACCCGCCCCGTTGTTTCCTAATGAGGACCCAGCAGGATATGCATGCATGTTGAACTTCACACACTCTAAGACAGCTTCCCGCAATTGTACTACCCTAGCATCCCTCTTTCCCCCAGGCTTTGAAAAACCAGGGTATTTTACCGCCATAAAGGGGGAGGGTGCAAGATATCACTGTTTCAATCTCACCGGATCAAGCAAGCCCACAATCAAACTAGGTGATATACCCCCAGACTGGTGTAATACAACTGTACAAAACAAAACAGCCCTAGGCCCAGTGGCTAGAATAGGACTATTCTACTATTGTGGTGGTCTTAGGTTGTACTCCCAGATAAAGTTCCCAAATCAAACGTCAGGAGTTTGTGCTATGGTTAGATTAGCTATGCCCATATCTTTGGTGGGGAGTAGAGTCCACTATACCCACCATAAGGCTGTGCAACTGACCGTAAAGAGAAGGCGCAGGGCCCGTAGTATGCAAGGCCCGGCTTTTGATCCATGGGCGGGAACCCCAACCTATATAGACAGCATAGGAGTTCCTAGGGGTGTCCCGAATGAATACAAATTGGCAGATCAAATAGCCGCAGGATTTGAGAATATACCACTGCTTTCAGCCATCTTCCCCGTCACTCCCAGCAAAAATGTAGATAGGATAAATTTTGTGCATTATAATGTTTTACGCTTGAGCAATGCAACTAGGGATGCCATCGAAGGCCTGGCCGAGCAGATGGCCCCAACGTCCCTCATGGCGCTCCAGAATAGGATGGCGCTGGACATGCTGTTGGCTGAAAAAGGAGGAGTCTGTTCCATGTTCGGAGAGATGTGCTGTACGGTCATCCCTAACAACACTGCCCCGGATGGGAAGGTCACCAGGGCTTTGAACCAACTTCGAGCCCTTTCCCAGGAGATGCATGACGCCTCAGGTGTATCAAATCCATTGGAGGGGTGGATGACAACCTTTTTTGGCAAATGGAAGAATCTTATCACTGCTTGTTTGACATCTATTGCTGTTTTTCTCGCTATTCTAGTTACCTGTGGGTGTTGCTGTGTGCCCTGCCTGCGGACCATGATATCCCGGCTCATCACCACTGCCTTGTCCAAAGAAAAAGCACCGCCTCCCTATTCCGCTGGGATGCTGCCATTACTCACCATGCCTGAGGACGGGGAGGACGTTGAGGCACTGCAGTTAGTGTAAAAAGTGTTTTCGCACCTAGTAGGTGCGAAAAGGGGGAATTTGTGGGAAAATAATACAATGACTGAGGTGGTGATGAACAGGGCACTCAGGAACGGCCACGTAAAAGCTGGCTTAAAGTATATACTGAATTAACCAAAGACTAAATAAGAGTGTGTGTATGTGTGACATATTATACATTATGCTTTGCAGCTGGGGTACAGCTAGGAGGGAGAGAACAGGAGGGCTATCTTAGTCAGATAAGCTACAGTGAGCACAGAAGAGGAGATGGTGAGGCCAAGGACACTGAAGTTCGAGGACGGTCTGATAACTCAGAGAACAGGACGTACAAACTAAGGAGGGAGTGAACATAGCTGTCTTGTGAAGTAAATGATAACTGAAAATAATAGACAGGCAAGAAGGAAGAGGCAGAGCAGGGATTGTACCCCAGCAACAGTATAGCTGACCAATCAGGCCCCACAAGGGGAACCAATATAACCCTGAGCACGATATTGTTAAAGTGCCTTTTTGGGAACCTCTGTACTAGACAAGTTTCCATCTGGTCCGTGCACGTAGAACTGCTCGGAAACGCATTTCATCTGTTGACCACAAGAATAAACACTGTGTTAAATTCATCATGGAGTCAGTTGTCAGTTTATAGAAGGATTTCCCCAACAGTGGTTTCCAACTTGGCCAGGTGCGTCTGTTAAAACACAGACGGAGACAACTTCTCTCTGTTGATGCTTTATTACAATCAAGCATCAGTATGAACATGGGGGGGAGGGGGGGGGTAGCTCTGCTATGGCTGTGTGTGTGGTAATAAAAGAAATAAATAACATTGTAAAGGCTACCATACACAATGCATAGGAATAATAAATGCTAGTAAATAATAACAATAAACCCACTATTAATTACATTATCTTAATGAGCAAGGAGGTTTAACAATCACCATTATATCGTATAAACAGCCAGGTGTAACCTAGGTAACAGGTGTAACCTAGGTAACAGGTGAAAAACACAAGAAGCTAACTTTAAAAAAATTTGCCAGAACTACAGACCAATACAACAACAGGCTCAACTGACAACATCAGTTATATGACTTACAGTTCTCCGCTATTCACAATCACACCTGATAGACGAGCTTTAGTACAAAACTAAAGTAACGAGCCAATTTTGTAAAATGTAAGGAGTAGAAAATACTGATATTCATGTTAAAATGTAAGGAGTAAAAGTCAAAAGTCGCCAAAAAAATAAATGGTAAACTAAAGTAAAAATATCTGAAAAATCTACTTGAGTACAGTAATGAAGTATTTATACTTTGTTACTTCCAATCTCTGATGACCGTAAAGATTAATATGTACATGGTTTGTACAAGCGCTATATAAATACACTACATTTACATAACTGTATCTTCTGATAGACATAAGGGCACTTTGGTTATCTTTGGGCTGCTCTATGGTCTTCTGAAGAAGAATAAATCCCAGAGTTGGCTCCCTCCAGGTTATTTAAGCAACAAACGTCCCTGGGTGGACTTGAACCACCATCCTTTCGGTTAACAGCCGACTGCGCTGACCTATTGCGCCACAGAGACTGTGCCCGTCTAATGTTTTCTGAGCAGGAGCTCAATCTTTAAGCCACAAGCATTTGCTTTATAGCTTTTTGAGGTTGAGCTGCACATGTATGCTTATCAGGTTATTTTCCTGTTACTCAGAAATTGGAGAAGCTGCCTCTATGGTCTTCTGCAGAAGGATAAATCCCAGAGTTGGATCACTCCAGGGAGCTCGATCTTTAAGCCACAAGCATTTGCTTTATGTGAGCTTTGCTAACTGTGAGAAACTGTCACAAACGCAGATGCGAGGTGATTCAGCGGCGTCTAGAAGCTGAGGAGACAGGCTTAATTGCGGGTGGTGGAACATGTCTATGTCTGTGGATCCTCATGGAGGCAGCTTGATTGATTGTTATGTTCCCTTATTTGTGCGATATAACAGAGATCTAATGTTTTATCAAACCGGGTTGGGAGAGTAACCTTTCTGGTTACTTCCCGAAAAATAAAGCAAGTAACGTCACTCAAAGAAAGTTACTGGCTGGGAACCAAAGCCATATCAACTGCAACACATCTGGGCATTGAGAATGAAAATGAATGCTCAGAGATGCTTCAGTGGCTTCCAGTAACTATTTGATATTATAGTATTGTCCATGAAGGCACATCTGCCATTTGTTATAATGAGATGTGTGACCACAATTAAAGAGCCCCTCTCGTTGTTGGCAGGATTCAAACCTGCGAGGGGAGACCCCAATGGATTTCAAGTCCATCGCCTTAACCACTCGGCAACAACAACCTGAAAAGCAGTGCAATACTGATTTGCACTAATATTTACACTGACTCACGAAAAAAACACGAGTAAATTAAAAAACACTGCATAAACTTTGCTACCGTGTGTTTATTTAAATATGGGTACACTTTACATGTAGGTGTATACTTTACTGCAATTAACTGAGATGTCAGGGTTTCAATCTCCACCCCTGAAAAGTGCTGCTTCTTAGCCGGATTACGTCTGGCCATGTCGTAAATAGTAGGGGCGAGGACTCAAAACCGAGAATATATTGGGGCGTGATATTTTAATTGTTGTGATTGTTGTGTGCCTTTAATATCACACATGTGGCTATTATGAAAGAAACTGCATAGCAAACCCACGCAAGACTTTCGAAGGTTCCATGGTGTAATGGTTAGCACTTTGGACTCTAAATCCAGCGATCTGAGTTCAAATCTCGGTGGAACCTGGTTTTAAGCCACAGAACAGGTGAAAAAAATCAACCTTTCAACTTTCCACATCTAGTTTAAAGTAAGCTTACAGGTTTAATGTCCTTGGCCATTTAGACTGTAAACAGTATGTTGGTGGGGGCATGTTGAGGACTCACCTGGTTGTTAATGTAATTGGAAGGAGCTCCAAATTTGACAGTATTGACTGGAAGTGATAGGCTTTGAGTTACATGGGGGATACACACTTTCCATTCAGTCTCGTAATCACCACAAAAACTAGGTATCACTGAAATTTGAACTTGTGTTGCTGCAGTCAGAGTATACAGCGCTCATCCTGAATGGGCCAGTATAGTGCATCAGAATTGCTTTTTGAATGCTCTAAAAGCTTTAGAACCCCCTTTTCCCACAGCTTTCAATTGTCAGATATGGAAGGGGGAGTGGGCTCTGTGTCCAACCCTTTCTGTGTAAAAAAAAAACACTAAAAAAGTCTCTTGGTTTAAAGACAAAACCTCTGCGGAGAACCTTTTACCAAATCCAGGTGCCCTTGGCATAGTTCTGATCTTTTGGGGTAATAGCATGGATCAGGAACCAACACATCTGGACTCAATGTGGACATTGTACGGCAATATTTGACACATTTAGACCATGAAGACAGTTATCAGTTTATTTCCCATCTGGCAGGTGTAATTGTGGACATAGTTGGACATTTTGAAGATAATTGCACAATGTTGACCCAATTGTCAGTCTATTTCCCATTTGGCTGGGACATTTCTGGATTCAGGTGGACATTGTGGACAGAGACATTGGTGGATCTTGATTCCCACCATAGGATTTGGCCTGTATTGCACATTGTCTTCACATCCCGTGCAATGTATTGCCATTGTCAAGCACATTGCCACCCTGGGGACTTTCTTCCATGTCTCCATGAACGCCCATATATTTGGGCTGAAAGTTGAGAAACCTTCCCTTGTTAACTATGACATGGATGACTGAGAAACTATATCATGACATGTTTAATTTACTAAATTATAATTTTTTTAACAGGTCTTACTGAAAATTTGTTGGATCATTCAGGATGGCCAAACGGTCCAAGGCGCTGCGTTCAGGTCGCAGTCTCTTCTGGAGGCGTGGGTTAAAATCCCACTTCTGACAACAATTGTTTTCATTTGGAACTAATGTCTGAGAGTTGATATTGGGAATAAAGAACTTAGCAGTTGTTTGTATTTAAGAGGACATGAATGTGCACGAGAAACGCGATTGCAAGTACAGCGTTTTGCGAGCACCTTTAAACCGATGGATGTGATTAAAACCTGTATACAGCCCAACCACTTACCAATCACATCACTGGAAAGACAGCATGACTTGAGGGCAGTGGATGTCGATTTGTCAAAATAAACTGCCAGAATATGATTTTCCTCAAGAACATTACTTTTCATGGTGCTGTCAACAATTACAGCAGTTATATCATGATTCATCTCCCCGTGGAAATCAAGTTGAGGGTCATAATCTCTTGGTGCATCACCCTTTCTGATTGTCTACCATCATGTCACCAGCAAAGGATGGTTTCAATCCATCGACCTCTGGGTTAAGGGCCCAGCACGCTTCCGCTGCGCCACTCTGCTGAAAATCACCCAAGATTGTACTTGAACCCGCAATCCCTGGCTTAGGAGGCCAGTACCTTATCCATTAGGCCACTGGGGAGCGGAGGACTGTAGAGACATAAAGTTGAAATCCTTTGGTCGCTGGTTCAAGTCCGGCTTGAAAGAACCCTCTTTTCAAGAGTTTCCCTTCACGGATAAATAAAGTGATTCTGATTCTGATGTAGAGATGGACAGACGACCCACAAGCATAATAAATCAAACCTAAGATCTGGTGCTAGGTGGGGATCAAACCTGTGACCTTTGAATCTACTTTAAACTTCCCTTATTTCCCAGAAACATTCCAATTTCAGCAATTAAATTAAAATCTGACTTAATAGAAACTATAAAACTCTTACATTATGTGTGTAATTTAGCATCTTTCTCATCTTTTCTCTCATTTCTTCTTTTTTCCTCCTTTTTCCTCTTCCTCTTCCTCTTTTTCCTTCTTCCCTCCCTCTTCCCGTTTTTCCTCTTCCCCCCCCCCCCCTTACAGACTATTGTTCCCACAAGGGGTAGGTGTTTCTAAAAAAAAAAAAAAACTGATGCTGAAAACACAGGGATTTTCAGGTGATTAAACACTGGCAGAAGCACATAAATGGAAGTTGTGATACAATGGTCTCGTCTATTGTTGTTTCTGAGATCAACAATAACTTGTGAAGTTGAATAGCTATTGACCCGACAATATTAGAGAAGAGCTCGCGTTGGCAGTGTAGGTAGACTATTTGGAAAATTAAGTTACTTTACACTTTAAACTGTTCCACCTCCTCTGAATCACCATCTGCAAATTTTCAAGACTCATTGGCACGCCGACCACCATCTACGGTAGGTAAATCACTGGCTAGCTATGCAGGAGTACCTAGGCAACCTTAAAACCTTAAAAAAACACAACTGATGCTGAAAATAAAGTGACAGGTGGTTGGACACTGGCACAAGCACATGAATGGAAGTTATGATTCTATGGTTATTTCTGAGATTGAGACAACAAAAGGCATTCTTCAAGGGTGGTAGCAAACCAATGACTCATCACAGTATACCAAATTGCAGAGGTTTCTTCATGAACAATATTGTGTTTTCTCATAGGTACTGGAAGCCACCCGTCTCCACCAATGTCTCTCTTAGCATTTATTTTCAGAAATGCTTTGGCATTTTTTATCTCCCTTCGATAGCTCAGTTGGTAGAGCGGAGGACTGTAGAGGCATATAGGTGAAATCCTTAGGTCGCTGGTTCAAATCCGGCTCGAAGGAGCATTTTTTTCCAGAATTTACGTTTGGGGATCAATAAAGAATTTCTGATTCTGATGTAGAGATGGACGGATGACCCAAAAGCATATTGCTTCTTGCCAAGACATAACAAGAATAAAAAAGAGGTGGGGGAGATAGAGTTAAGCCCTGACAGAATAGAGAACTACAGACAAAAGATGTGAAATAGTGCAACCAGAGAGAGTAAGTGTGACCAGAAGAATTGGAAAAAAAACTAGAACTATAAAAGACAAACCTTTCGTCAAGAAATCTTTATTGTGTTGACATGGGCCCTCATTCATGAAATGTGCTAAAACAGGTGTAGAACGGGCGTACGCCGATTCCCAGCGTAGGCTGCAAAAATTCTCACGTCTGGTCTGACCTTGTGCACTTAAGTTTACGCAGACACCCTCATCACATTTAAGAGTAAACATAATACAATATAAAACTAGAGGAAGGCGGTGCAGTACAGCTCAATCCAGCAGGGGAGAGTTCTAGCCCAACCAGGCTCCTCTCTTTACCCTGTCTTTCTTAATTACACTGTGATAGTTTTAGACTGCCGGGGGATTTCCTTTGACACACTGAGCTCCTCTCTCCTTTATCTTTCCATTTGTGTGCCTCCGTGTCCCAGAATTGCTTCAGTCTGTGTTACCACGTTTGCAGTGAACGTTGTATTGTCTAGCAGAAAGGCAACAGGTGTGTTACTTTTCGACTATGATTCATACCATAGCAGTGCAATCATTTTGCCCAGGTTTGATTTCCAGCCATCGCAGTTGCATTTAAAGGTTTTGAAGCCATGTACAACATTAACATTACATGTTTTACCCAGATTTCTTCTGTTATTCAGTGATATTTCAATTTCATTGCGGGAGTCATCCCAAAAGTATTGATAAAGATAAGTCTAAGTCTATCTCAGAAAAAAGTCAAAACAACTGAAAATCTTCAGGAGATGTAGCTCAGTGGTAGAGGTGGGTAGTAACGAGTTACATTTACTCCGTTACATTTACTTGAGTACGTTTTTGAAAAAATTGTACTTCTAGGAGTAGTTTTAATTCACTATACTTTTACTTTTACTTGAGTAGATTAGTAAAAAATAAACTGTACTCTTACTCCGCTACATTGGGCTACAATGAGCTCGTTACTCGTTACTATGCATCATTGTTTTTACCCCCGGCGTACCTCAATCCTCATTTTAATGTTTTATTTTGACAGAGAGAGAGAGTCTTCCGCTGAAGGCTCTACCACGTGACTGTGCTTAACCAATCACACGTCGTTGTGCGGTCACGTGATCATACTCGCTTCAGCAGCGCATAGACACATAAAGATGTATCGCTTTATATGTCTATGCAGCAGCGCGATAGGTTAGCTTTACAGTCGTAGCTCAGCAAAGACGTCAGAATCAAATGTCGCCAAGGCAATGCAGACCAGGAGGACCCCCCCCCCGGCCTCATAGTGAAAGCATGGTTACCTTTTAGGAAAAGTGGAAACAGCAGCTACGTTATGCAGTGTGTTCAGGGTCAACCAAAACAAACGGACATGTGAGCGTTCAACTACTCAACCTCTAACCTGAGGAAACGTAGCGGTGGT
Organism: Etheostoma spectabile; assembly: GCF_008692095.1. NCBI lineage: Eukaryota > Metazoa > Chordata > Actinopteri > Perciformes > Percidae > Etheostoma > Etheostoma spectabile. The sequence goes on from NW_022604343.1 coordinate 79,385, forward strand.
TTTAGTTTCTGCTGTGGAGAGGTGGATCTTTGTCTTTTAGGTTACATACAGTATGTTTTGCACATGCAGTATCCATCCAAATTTGATGTGACAAGTCTCTCAAGTAAGCTATTTTGTAATTAATAAATACATTTAAATTTATTGTATTGATTGGATGAGCTATAATTTGCCTAAATATGATTATTTTGTATTTTTGTCTGTCTGATTGATGCTTGTGTTAAGAAATAAATCAGACGTTACTCAACAGTTACTCACTACTTGAGTAGTTTTTTCTTCAAGCACTTTTTTACTCTTACTCAAGTAATTATTTGGATGACTACTTTTACTTTTACTTGAGTCATATTATTCTGAAGTAACAGTACTTTTACTTGAGTACAATTTTTGGCTACTCTACCCACCTCTGCTGACAGATCACGGCTACGTCCATGCACTAGACCCACAGTACCCAAAGAATCTCGAGCTTACATTCACATTTATCCAAAAAAGTGTGATGTGTCTTGAGGACAACAAACCACTGAAAGGGTGTCTGACGCTGAAGAATGATTTGTTCAATGAGTGAATCACTCAGAATGGACTTTTTGTTGAGCTGAGTTGGGGAAGTTTTTTGTTTTTTTCCGCCTCCTCTTTACAAATCATTTGCCTCTTCTACCTAAGATTTGAGATAACACTGGTTGCCTCTTCTACTTCAGATTTAATACATTGATTGTTAATAGATAAATATCACAGCAGTGACTTCTTGCCCAGCACAAGTTTTTGCACTGAATAATTTGTGGGAAACGACTGTTCAATTCATGCACTATACATGTTTAATGTTATGTTGCCTAATGCCTACCATGATGCACTACCTTGATGTTGCCAGTTGAAGTACAGCACAGTAGAAACCAGTAGTTTATTTGAATGTTTTATTTTTTTTAAATTTAGTTGCAGCCTTCTAGTTACAGTAAGTGCTTTATGCACTTAAAATATATGATTTAAGCAGTGGTAAATGGCTCGACATGCTCTTTTTTTAAACACTGCTATTATTCTGAACACAACTGTACGTGTTTCAGTCCCTCCAGCATTTTGCAATGTTGCAATATACAATTCACACGAATTCGACCAATAACAGAGACTTTTTGTGTGACCCCCAATTTTGACAAATTATTGCAACAAATTTGACCAATAACCGGAGTTTCCCGCTACTTTATCTAATCCCAGCAGTCCCATGTGCCAGTCTTTGTCTCAGTATGTGACCACAAATGGTGGATGCAGGAAAAAACTGGAGATGAGATGTACAGGGTGACCTAAACTGAGAACAGCTACGATCATTATTGTAAGTGCAATGATACGTTAAAGCCTAACAAATTCTCTATCAAACCAAAGGAATGTGTCCAAGGCCAGGTGAGGAATTAAACAATGTAAAGATCAACAAGCCACTGACATGTTAAAATTTGATTAATTCAATAAATAATCTTAAATTCTCCAACCATTTTCATATTATACCAACAATCACAGCATCCCAAGCCTTTTTGGTTACTAGGAAAACTTAGCAAGTTTTATTTTCATAAAGTTTTCTTATTGTTAAACATTAAAAAAAGATATTGCAATACAAGACATTGTTACTTTTATCACAAGACAAAAAGCTCTTTACAAAAGCTCCCGCAAAAAAAGACCACAAAATTCTGGAGGGACTGATGTGCTCGTCTGCTGAAAAGTACAATATACGATCCATTACCCCAGGTGTGTGCGCATGTTTATGCAGGAGAGCACAATGTGATCTTTAGCAGGTTCCATGTGTTGGAAAGCTAATGTTACCATTACATGAGGTAGTTTGCAGCTGCTGTTCGTATTATTGTGTGTTTGTGGGGACCCGTGTATGTGTAAGGTTATTCTTTTAAATGTAAATGTGCTGTATTTCACCACCAACATTCACACACATTCATACAATGTGGCCGAGGCTGCCGTACAAGGTGCTTCCTGCTCATTAAATATACACTCACACACATTTACACTCCGATGCGCAGCACCGAACCACCAACCTTCCAATTGGCAGGCAACAGCTCTGCCACTGAGCCACAGCCGCCCGGTTTTAGCTGGTCTTTACATGTGCTTATCTGCTGTAAAGCACAATAGTGCTCCATTGGACCACCAGGTCAAAATTGACCTAGGAAAACCAAACACTATGTATTTAAAACCCTAAAATTCAATGAAATAAGTAATTTTAATAGCAAATATCATTGATAACCAATTATGTTATTTTTGGTTAATAGAAACTCATTTCTGATAAAGAAACTTAAGTCAAATTTGACCCCAAGACAAAAACGAAAAACAAGTTATAAACTAAAATAGACTCAAGCCTACTAGTGGGTACTTGCCATGCTGACTGTTGTAGTTAAAACTGCAACAGTGTTGATCCCAAAGTGATCCTTTTCATGCAATTGTTTTAGTTTGGAGGAATGCTTAGAGTAATGGCAAAAGCTTCCTGGCAGATGAAATCATTCATTGCTTAGACTTTAGAGAAGTATGGTCAAATCAGTTTGGTTTAATTCTAAAGAAGAATGGTGCTTGAAAAAAAAAAGGTTGCGTCCTCTATACAGTTTCCTTGTCAGCTCTGCGTCCAGCAAAGAAGCCACAGCGCCTTATGCTAATGAAAAAGCTTACAGCACCAGGTATTCCCAGGCAGTCTCCCATCCAAGTACTAAGCCAGCCCAACCCTGCTTGGCTTCCAAGATCTGACAAGAGCAGGCACTTTCAGTGTGGTGTGGCCGTAAGGAACCATAGAGGGCGAAATCCAGCTATTTCTAGAACTGAAGGTTCTCAAAACAGAAATTTACCAGACTAAAACGTGCCTGCATTCTACAATCTTGGCCTGTGCTGACCTCCTGTTCCTCTGATCAAACTAAAGTCTGGTGACAATGCATGTTCAAATTCTAAAACTTCAACCTATTGTTCTAGAACTGCAACTCAACATTCTAGAACTACCATGTAACATTTTAGAACTGTAATTAACAGTTTAGGACCGCAACTCTTAAAATTCTACAATTTCAACCAAATTTTCCAGAACTGCAACTTAACATTCTAGAACTGAATATTAACATTCTAGAACTCAAACCTAACATTCTAGAACTACAACATAGCATTGTAGAACTGTAAGTAAGATTTTCGGACCATAACTCTTAAAATTCAAAAACTACATCTTATTGTTCTAGAACTGCAACTTAACATTCCAGAACTGCAGCTTAACATTCTTGAACTTAAACCTAACATTGTGGTGCTTTAGACAGTTGGAATGCCTGAGTTCTATACTGTGGCTGTGTGGGGCAGATCATCTGTCATCGCAAGATTAGCAATTCCATCCCAGTGTAAAAATCCCTGAAATTTACCAAACTAAAACGTGCCTGCATTCTACAATCTTGGCCTGTGCTGACCTCCTGTTCCTCTGATCAAACTGGTGACAATGCATGTTCAAATTCTAAAACTTCAACCTATTGTTCTAGAACTGCAACTCAACATTCTAGAACTACCATGTAACATTTTAGAACTGTAATTAACAGTTTAGGACCGCAACTCTTAAAATTCTACAACTTCAACCAAATTTTCCAGAACTGCAACTTAACATTCCAGAACTGCAGGTTAACATTCTCGAAGTTAAACCTAACATTCTAGAACTGAATATTAACATTCTAGAACTCAAACCTAACATTCTAGAACTACAACATAGCATTGTAGAACTGTAAGTAAGATTTTCGGACCATAACTCTTAAAATTCAAAAACTACATCTTATTGTTCTAGAACTGCAACTTAACATTCCAGAACTGCAGCTTAACATTCTTGAACTTAAACCTAACATTCTAGAACTGCAGCTTACCATTCTAGAACTACAATGTAACCTTTTAGGACTATGAGCAACCTTTTGGGAACGCAACTTATAACAATTCTAAAACTTCAACCTATTGCAACTCAGATTTCTAGATGAAAGCTTAACTTTCCAGAACTGCATCTTTACATTCTAGAACTTCAACCTAACATTCTAGAACTGTAGCTTAACATTCTAGAATTTAAAGCTAACATTGTAGAATGGCAGCTTAACATTCTAGAACTTCAACCTAACATTCTAGAACTGCCAAGTAACATTCTAGAACTGTAACATTTCAGAAGTTTTAAGTGAAATTTTTGGACCGCAACTCATAAAGTGAGAAGTGCCTGGCTAGCTCAGTCGGTAGAGCATGAGACTCTTAATCTCAGGGTCGTGGGTTCGAGCCCCCCGTTGGGCGGTGGTGTTTTAGACAGTTGGAATGCCAAGGTTCTGCACTGTATACTGTGGCTGTGTTGGGGCAGATCATCTGTCAATCGCAAGATTAGCAATTCCATCCCAGTGTAAAAATCCTTGAAATTTACCAGACTAAAACGTGCCTGCATTCTACAATCTTGGCCTGTGCTGACCTCCTGTTCCTCTGATCAAACTAAAGTCTGGTTAACTGCAGGTTAACATTCTTGAAGTTGAAACCTAACATTCTAGAACTGAATATTAACATTCTAGAACTCAAACCTAACATTCTAGAACTACAACATTGTAGAACTGTAAGTAAGATTTTCGGACCATAACTCTTACAATTCAAAAACTACATCTTATTGTTCTAGAACTGCAACTTAACATTCCAGAACTGCAGCTTAACATTCTTGAACTTAAACCTAACATTCTAGAACTGCAGCTTACCATTCTAGAACTACAATGTAACCTTTTAGGACTATGAGCAATCTTTTGGGAACGCAAGTTATACAAATTCTAAAACTTCAACCTATTGCAACTTAGATTTCTAAATGAAAGCTTAACTTTCTAGAACTGCATCTTTACATTCTAGAACTTTAACCTAACATTCTAGAACTGTAGCTTAACATTCTAGAATTTAAAGCTAACATTGTAGAATGGCAGCTTAACATTCTAGAACTTCAACCTATTGTTCTTGAATTGCAACTCAGATTTCTAGAATGAAAGCTTAACTTTCTAGAACTGCATCTTTACATTCTAGAACTTCAACCTAACATTCTAGAACTGTAGCTTAACATTCTACAATTTAAAGCTAACATTGTAGAATGGCAGCTTAACATTCTAGAACTTCAACCTAACATTCTAGAACTGCCAAGTAACATTCTAGAACTGTAACATTTCAGAAGTTTTAAGTGAAATTTTTGGACCGCAACTCACAACGTGAGAAGTGCCTGGCTAGCTCAGTCGGTAGAGCATGAGACTCTTAATCTCAGGGTCGTGGGTTTGAGCCCCACGTTGGGCGGTGGTGTTTTAGACAGTTGGAATGCCAAGGTTCTGCACTGCATACTGTGGCTGTGTTGGGGCAGATCATCTGTCAATCGCAAGATTAGCAATTCCATCCCAGTGTAAAAATCCCTGAAATTTACCAGACTAAAACGTGCCTGCATTCTACAATCTTGGCCTGTGCTGACCTCCTGTTCCTCTGATCAAACTAAAGTCTGGTTAACTGCAGGTTAACATTCTTGAAGTTGAAACCTAACATTCTAGAACTGAATATTAACATTCTAGAACTCAAACCTCACATTCTAGAACTACAACATTGTAGAACTGTAAGTAAGATTTTCGGACCATAACTCTTACAATTCAAAAACTACATCTTATTGTTCTAGAACTGCAACTAAACATTCCAGAACTGCAGCTTAACATTCTTGAACTTAAACCTAACATTCTAGAACTGCAGCTTACCATTCTAGAACTACAATGTAACCTTTTAGGACTATGAGCAATCTTTTGGGAACGCAAGTTATACAAATTCTAAAACTTCAACCTATTGCAACTTAGATTTCTAAATGAAAGCTTAACTTTCTAGAACTGCATCTTTACATTCTAGAACTTTAACCTAACATTCTAGAATGTAAAGCTAACATTGTAGAATGGCATTTTAACATTCTAGAACTTCAACCTAACATTCTAGAACTGCCAAGTAAAACTTCAACCTATTGTTCTTGAATTGCAACTCAGATTTCTAGAATGAAAGCTTAACTTTCTAGAACTGCATCTTTACATTCTAGAACTTCAACCTAACATTCTAGAACTGTAGCTTAACATTCTAGAATGTAAAGCTAACATTGTAGAATGGCAGCTTAACATTCTAGAACTTCAACCTAACATTCTAGAACTGCCAAGTAACATTCTAGAACTGTAACATTTCAGAAGTTTTAAGTGAAATTTTTGGACCGCAACTCCAATCTTGACAAGTGCCTGGCTAGCTCAGTCGGTAGAGCATGAGACTCTTAATCTCAGGGTCATGGGTTTTAGCCCCACGTTGGGTGATGGTGTTTTAGAGAGTGGGAATGCCTGAGTTCTGCACCGTATAATGTGGCTGTATTGGGGCAGATAGTCCGTCAATCGCAAGATTAGTAGTTCCTTCCCAGTGTAAAAATCCCTGAAATTTACCAGACTAAAATGTGCCTACATTCTTCGATCATGGCCTGTGCTGATCTCCTGTTCCTCAGATAAAACTTAAGTCTGCTGTAAGCTTTTTTTTATTAGCATAAGGCGCTGTGACTTCTTTGCTGGACGCAGAGCTGACAAGGAAACTGTATAGAGGACGTAACTTTTTTTTTTTTGAGGCACCATTCTTATTTAGAATTAAAATAAACAAGCCAAAAAGAGCAAAAAGCAAGTCAAATCCTTGATTCCAAGGTGAAGGTAGTTGAACTACTAGCACATACGGAAAAATGTATACGTGAACTATTAGTGTGATTAAATGTAGTTCAGTACTCCTCAACCCCAACCCTAACCCTAACCCCCTAACCCTAACCTAACCCCCCCAACCCTAACCTACCCTAACCCTAACCCCCTAACCCTAACTCCCTAACTACTAGCAAGCTACGGAAAAATGTGTACGTGAACTATTAGTGTGATTACATGTAGTTCAGTATTCCTCAACCCCAAGCTGTTTATTCAACAGTTTGAAAACCTTCAGGTTTTCACGTCTAGAAATAGCTGGATTTCACCCACTGCACTTGCTTACGGCCACACCACCCTGAAAGCGCCCGCTCTCGTCTGATGTCGGAAGCCAAGCAGGGTTGGGCTGGCTTAGTACTTGGATGGGAGACTGCCCCCGCTTTTTAGTTAGCATAAGGCGCTTTGACTTCTTTGCTGGATGCAGAGGTGACAAGGAAACTGTATAGAGGACGTAACTTTTTTTTTTTTTGAAGCACCATTCTTATTTAGTATTAAAATAAACAATCTCACAGTGTTCAACAATTCAAGTAGGAGTTCAAAATACTTGCAGTTTGACCACATCATAAATAAATAATATGTTATGGAAGACGACAAGTCACCCAAGTCTAAGTAAAGACAGAGGTAAGAAAATTGAGAATTAATTACAGTAATGAAAAATAGAAACTTGGAAATACATGAAAGCATTTATAAGTGTACCAACGGGCTAAATAAATGAATCAATGTGGAACAAAACAAATCAAAGAACTCTTGAAAATTCAGAAGTGTTAATTATAGTGAAAAAAAGAGCAAAAAGCAAATCAACTCCTTGATTCCAAGGTGAAGGTAGTTAAAGTACTAGCAAGGTACAGAAAAATGTATTTTTTTAGCGACACACTATTTAGAGTGAGGGTTAAGTCCAACAGACTGAAACCTGAGGCCTTCAGGCTCCAGTACAGAGCAGACCGATAGACCACAAGCAAGTAACACCACCGATGCTACCTGCCGCAGAAACGCTGAAACGCTCACGGCAGGCAGAGGACAGAGAAGCAGATATGTTTACCTGTTATCCAGCATACTATCAAGTCTACTAGGCAAAGGGCAGGATGTAATGTTGTGTTCACATACACGAAACATATTCACTTACAAAAATAAAGCCCACGTGTAGGCTGTTCAACAAAACGGAGACTGACACACTGGGCATTACTTGAAATTGAGACACAACACCAAGCTAGATACCAAACGACTGGACTTGCAACTAAATACGTCTGAAGCACTCTTATGACAAACTCCACAAGCTAGTACTCCGACCATAGACTGTATAAATAAACGATATCACAGATCAATAATAATGTGTTTACTAGCAGCTGACTAAACCACAGAATCCAACGTCCCTCTCTACTGACTCTGAAGCTAGCTGATGTCCTCCGTCTCAGGGCACATTGTTGATGCAGAAACAGCTGCTAGTTCCATAGTAAAAATCTGCCAACTCTGCACTAGCCTAAAGTAAACGGCAAAACTTGTGACTCCTCCATGCATCTATGGTCAAACTGGGGTAACTCTCCTACATTCAGCTAACAAGCGATCCCATTGGATTAATGGTCCAGTTACCTTTTCCATTTATCCACCTCTCTTTTCGTAAACGAACAGGACCTTAACCATGTTTTTCAATTTTCTCTAAATGCACACGATATATAAGCAGTCTATTTCCTAAAATGCATAATGTGCTTGGATACAATAAAGGAGAGTGCATGATAGTAAGCTGCGCCCACACACACACACACACACACACACACACACAGATACACACATGCACGGTCACTGTCACTCCCCCCCAAACGATCCTGTACTGAAGGTGGAGCCTGAAACTGATCGTCCTCCATGTGGTGGTAGTCAGACACTAGAGGCCTGTCCCTCACAGGCTCAAATGCGTAACCCGTGCCATTAAAATGACATTTTTTCGTGTGTATATTATGTGCTGCAGCCGTTGTCTGTATACATTCGCAGGTCCTACCATGCCAGTGACGTCATCGGTATTGTCAGTGTTCTAATACTAACAAACGCAGAACACGTGCTGCAGCATTCTGGATCAGCTGAATAATCTTTATGGACTCTTTTAAACAGCCTGATAATAAAGAATTGGAGAAATCCAGCTTAGAAGTAACAAATGCGTGGACTAGTTTTTCTGCATCAATTTTAGACAGGAAATTCCTGAATCTCTGAATGTGATGACTACTGCACTGGGGAAACTTCGGTAGGCCTGGCCACGATTTCACTACAGGGAGATTTTTCCGTGAAGGTTATGGAGAGTTTAACTTTGTAGAGTTTGATTGTGCGAAGTCAATACAAACAAAGAAATGTGTCTCCGCCCTGTTTCGAACAGGGGACCTTTCGCGTGTGATGCATAAGTGATAACCACTACACTACGGAAACTGATGAAAAGCATTTATTTGCATATTTGTGGGAAAATGCACATTTTTATTTTATTGCAAATGTTCAAAATGCTACAAAATAGAGATTTTAAACTATATTCAGTCACAGATGATTGTCATGGATTTGAATGACAGCAAATATGTAGTAAACCTAAATATTTCTACATGCATTGACTGTGGTCTGAATGTTGGACTAGCGCCACCTATTTCTTTTCTTTTTTTTGAACTTTTTATTTTCAAAAGTTTTTACAACAAAAGAACATTCCCTGAGCCAAGAGCAATGAAAACAATCGCTGAAATACTGATGTCGCATGTACAATATTTCTGAATAAATGCAACACAATAACCAGATCACCTGAAACTTTGCATACCCTAAAAGAGAAAACTGCCCACACACTCTACCATAAGTATACATAGGTACACACAAACCCACACCCCTCCTCCTCCCCCGGGTTGCCCACACACAGGCCAAAAATACAACAAAGTGAACAAACAGAAAAAAAAAAAAAAAGAAAAAAAAGAAATACATATATAGTATATACACATATATGCATACATAAGCCTATACCTACATTTCCAAATACACAAAATAAAATATAATAATAATAAAAAAAATAAAAATACCGATGGCAGAGCAGATTGCAATTCATTAGAATCACTACAGCCCAAAATCACACACCCAAATATAATTTCACCAAATGCCATCTTTGATTGAACTTGTCCACTTTGAGCTGTAAACATGCAGTCATTTTTTCCATCATATACACTTGTTTTACCCTATTCTTCCACTCTGCTATAGATGGTGACAAAACTTGTTTCCACTTAGCTGTTATAGTTTTTTTAGCTACCAATAGTAGAATGTGCAAAATATACTTTTGGTCTGTGTTGAAATAATCTGGTATTATACCTAGTAAATAAAACAAGGCATTTTAAGGTATTTCTCTGTTTATAATTGTCTCTATTTCTTCCCTAATCCCCTTCCAGTACTCGCTGATAACAGGGCAGTCCCAAAGAATATGCGTATGGTCGCCAGCCTTCCCGCAACGTCTCCAACATAGAGCTGTTGAAGGGTTTTTGACAAATCTAGAAATTACCAACGGGGTGTGAAAAAATCTTAGTACAATTTTCCAACTGAATTCCTTCCACATTTGGCTGTTAATTCCTTTGTGACTGCCCTCGCACAATTTGTCCCATTGTTCATACTCTATTATTAAATTGGATTCTAATTCCCAGTCTCCTTTCACATTATAGGTATTTTGGTAATTATTAGATGAGAGAATTTTGTACAAATGTGAAACATGCTTCCGGGTTGGAAAGTTTTTTTCTGCAATGGTAATAAAATATTGTTCTATATCATTTTGATTTCTATTCAGTCTTTTGCGTTCCTTGTGACTTATAATGTAATGCCTAATTTGCAGATATCTATATAAATCATTTGTGGGGAGACCAAACTGTTCCTGAAGTTGTGCAAAGGACTTTAAGCCAGCCCCATCGAATAATTGGTTTAGTATTTTAAGACCTTTAGCTGCCCATTTTAAAGCCTTGGTCCCCAATGGAAGGCGGAAAGTCTATATTGCCCACAATAGGCATAGCCCTGGAAACCGATCCTGTATCTCTAAGCCTCTTTTTAACTTCTGTCCATATTTTTAAGGTGTGTCTGGTCCATTCACTCCCAATTTTCATTTATTAACACCTCTGATGTCTAGGAAGGGAAGAGTAGATAATTGTATACCTTTAGTTTCACCTTGTTCTATTTGAAGCCATTTAGCCTTCTCGTCCCCTCCCATCCAAGTTACAATAGCTGATATCAGCGCTGCCCAATAATAGCATTTTAAGTTGGGTAAAGCTAAACCTCCCCTGTTTTTGGGTAGATTAAGTGTTTTTAGTTTGATTCTTGCTCTTTTTGTTGCCAAATAAATTGAGATATTAATTTACTGAGCATAGCGAATGTTGAGGCTGGGACTCTTACTGGCAGAGATTGAAACAAGAACAGAAGACAAGGAAGCAAGTTCATTCTAACAGTTTCCACTCTGCCATATAGGGATAAAGGTAGGACCTCCCATCGGGACAAGTCAATTTTGATTTTCTTTATCAATTTGGTGTAATTAGCATCATACAGTTGTGTGGGCCTGGGTGTAAGAATTATCCCTAGGTACCTGAATCCTTGTTCTGACCAGTGAAAGGTCTCACTAAGTTGACTAGGTCGTAGTCCAGATGTCATTATTGCTTCAGACTTACTTTGGTTAATTTTGTATCCAGATATATCGCCATATTCCTTTAAGCAATGCATGAGTCTAGGGACTGATGTAAGAGGGTGTTTTATAAATAATAAGATATCATCAGCGAAGAGGGCAATTTTGTGAGCTGCCCCTCCCGTCCCTGATCCCTTGTATGCGGTCGTCCCGACGTATGGTCTCGGCCAGAGGTTCAATACTCAGGATGAACAAAATGGGGGACAACGAATCACCCTGACGCACCCCTCGCTCCAGCTTGAAAAATTCTGAACACCCATTCACTCTAACCTTGGATTTGGAATTTTTATAGAGCAACGTTACCCAATTAACGAATGTTTCGCCAAAACCCATCTCAATTAGTGTATGTTTAAGAAAACGCCAATCAACACGATCAAACGCTTTTTCGGCGTCTAAACCAAGAAGCATGGATGGTTGGGGATCTTTTGTCATCAATGATTGTAAATTTAGGGCTCTTCTTACATTGTTGGATCCCTGTCGACCCTGGATAAACCCAGTTTGATCTGGATTGATGAGTTTTTTTATATACTTTGAGTGGATATAATTGATGTCAATATTTTATAGTCCACGCCGAGGAGACTAATCGGACGGTAACTTGCACATTGCAGTGGATCTTTACCCTCTTTGTGCAGGACTATGATGATCGCCTCAGACCAGAACTCCGGAGGGTTCCCTGAATTTAGGACATAATTATACAGCTTGCATAGTATGGGTGTGAGATCATTACTAAAAACCTTGTAAAATTCTCCTGCAAACCCATCTGTTCCCGGTGTCTTGTTGTGTTTCAATTTACCAATAGTCTCCCTAATAGGCTCAACTAGACTTGAGGCCTCATCTGTTGTGAGTTTAGCCATATTTACTGATTTAAAAAACGTTTGGATTTTGTCTTCTTTTGATTCCTGGTTTGGACTCTTGTATAGCTGTTCATAAAATTTAGCAAAATTGTCCGATATTGTTTTTGGACTAGTTGCAATTGAATTACTATTAAGTTGCTTAATTTTTGGGACGATACGGCTTGCCTGAGCCTTTTTCAATTGAAACGCTAATAAACGGCTAGCCTTATTTCCAAATTCGTAGAATTTCCTGTCAGTAAATCTGAGGGCTCCCTCCGCCCTATAAGTCAACAAATCATCCAACTTATTTCTATTTTCTTTAAGTTTGTCTAAAGCCTCTTTTTCCTTTGCTGTTTGTGTTCATTTTCCAATCTTTTGATTTCATTCTCAATCTGAAGTTGTTTTTGCATCCTTTGTTTCTTTAATCTGGATCCTACGGAGATTATTTTACCCTTATTGTGGCTTTTGCTGCATCCCATAAGACGGAGGGTGAGACCATTCCATTGTCATTAAAAACAAAATATTCCTTTATGGCTGTCTGTATTTCTTCTCGAATAAGCGTATCTATTAATATTGATACATTCAACCGCCAATACCAAAAACAAGGTTCCAAATCCAAGTCAAGTTCCATTGTCACAGGGCTGTGATCCGAAATTGTAATTGACTCTATCGAACATTCTTTAACCTGATGGGTATTCTTTTTTGTTATTAAGAAGTGATCTAATCTGGAGTAGCTGCCGTGTACCTGGGACATAAATGTGAAGTCTTTCTCCTTTGGATGGAGATAACGCCAAATGTCAATTAGTCCGAGTTCTGTCATCATAGTCGCTAGGCTTTTTGACATTCTACTTTGGGATTTGAATGTTGGGGGTAATTTATCTAATTTATTGCTAAGAACACAATTCATATCCCCACCCATAAGCAGTAAGCCCTCTCCCTTCTGTGCCAAAAAAGTTGCGAGTTTTTTGAAGAAAAATGGGCAATCCTCGTTCGGGGCATACACATTGACGATACTCACTTTTCTCCCTGCAATGGTTCCCACTATCATTATATATCGTCCCTCTGGGTCTTGGTATACTTTTTCACAATTAAAACAAACAGACTTATTAATCAAAATGGCTACCCCACGTTTTTTATTAATTCCATAAGAGCTGAAATATACTTGGTCTACCCATTCTCTTTTTAACTTTAGATGTTCCTTTTCCGTGAGATGTGTCTCTTGAAGCAAGGCTATCGCACAATGCATCTTCCTTAGTTGTGTCAGAATTTTCTTCCTCTTAATTGGGCTGTTTATACCTTTTATGTTATATGTTATTAGAGTCAATGATGTCATCATTAAAAGTAAGTTTAATAAACTGATTAGTAAATTGCTGCTCCGTCTCTGAATACGTACCTCTCATACAGAAATATAAGGGCAATGTAACCCTTCTGTGAAGTAATTGTAGTTCAACCTCTTGCGTCAGGGGAAACGCATAAAGAACACTTTGAACACATAACAGAACTTCCAAAAGTGCAGCCAGCCATAGTCCCTGAACTGTAACCATGCCTGACCCCCGATAGCATCCGGACAGAGAGTGGTGAGTTCTCTGCGACGTAGGGCACAACGTGTGCCGTCAAGACCAGTGTTACACTAGAATGCAACAAAGGTCTCTGAGAGTGTAGCTCACTCGTGTAAGTAAAACAGACTGCCTCCTTTTTCCTTTTTCTTTCCTTATTTGTGACAACTTATAATGTTCTCAATTAACAGTTATACCTTCCGTCTTTTCTCGTCCTACTCCTACATGACTTTATGTTACCTTCAAACAGTTTTAACCTTTTATCTCCGCCTGTCTTATCTTCATGCTCGCTCCTGTTCCATCATGGCCTTCAGATCTGCCACAGACAGCGTCCCGTCTCTCTGTCTCTTCGAGCTAGTGCTCCATCCGTCTGCTAGCCTTTCTTCAAGGCGCTCTCTTTCTCCGCGAGACACCTGGACACCCAACCGCTCCAAGGTGTCTGATGCCTCCATCAGCAAAGCAAAAGTGCTGTCTCCCGAGTCCATTTTAATCCTCAGGCGTGCTGGATACAGACACTTCGCTTGTACGCCCTTCTGTTTCAGCTGCTTGGTAACTGCATGCACTTTTGCCCGTCTCCTTTGTAACTCCGGGGAATAATCTTGATCAATGAAAATCCTCTTGTCTTGGAACGAGACCCGTCCTTGTCTCCACGCTTGCTGTAAAACCATATCTTTTACCGCTGCGTCCAGAAATCTCACGATTATTGAGCGAGGAGGCGCCGCTGGGTTTAACAGCTTGGACAGGAGCGACCTGTGCGCTCTCTCGATCCTTATGTCCAGATCTAGTGGCAGTGCCAGTACTTTAGGCAGTAAAGCTTTAACGAACTCAACCACATTCCCTTCTTCGCTTCCCTCTGGAATCTGGAAAATGCGTAGATTGTTTCTCCGTAACCTGTTTTGTAAGTCGTCACATGTGGCTGCTAGCTGTGATTCCCGCTGAAGCAGGTATCGCAGCACCCGGTGTTGCCTCCCAATAACCTCCTCAGCCGCACCCACACGGTCCTCCAGCTCGTCAATCCTCCTCGTGTGGTCATTCAGTTGTGTCTTTATTTCGGACACCGATGTCGCCAGGCGACCAAGTGTCTCCTTGGTTTGCTTATGGCCCTCGGCATTTTCCTGTCGCATCTTTCTCATCTCTTCCAGCATAGGCGTCTCACCCGCTAGTTTATCATGTTTTTGGCTAACGTTAGCATCTGGTGGGTCCGAGCCTGAGCTAACGCTGCTAGCTGGGCTTGGCGATCTTCGTTTTTTATCATCAAATTCCTTGGAATTCGCTTGCTTGTTTCCCGATCTGGTCTTTGAAGGGCCACTCATTTTGTAGTCATGTATTGTATAAATTAGAAGGTGTTTCTTGCTGAAGTTGTCGTTATTTTTCTAACTCTTAACGGAGCCTAACGTTTAAGCTGTTGCTTCTATCATGACGTCACTGGAAGTCCCCAATAACAAGTTTTAATACCTTATTAAGATTGTTAAGAGAAATACTTAAAACAAGTGAAATGCTCTTACACAAAACCTGCTTGGTAGGAAGAAATATCTTGGCAGACAAAAAAAATAGAAATTTTGCCTATATTGAAGATTTCTAACCTTAGTTAGATTTTTAATTTTTGCAGTGTAGTTCAACTACCTTCACCTTGGAATCAAGGAGTTGACTTGCTTTTTGCTCTTTTTTTGCACTATAATATAACACTTCTGAATTTTCAAGAGTTCTTTGATTTGTTTTGTTCTACATTGATTCATTTATTTAGCCTGTTGCTACACTTATAAATACTTTCATGTATTTAAATGTTTCTATTTTTAATTACTGTAATTAATTCTCAATTTTCTTACCTCTGTCTTTACTTAGACTTGGGTGACTTTTCGTCTTCCATAACATTTTATTTATTAATGATGTGGTCAAAGTGCAAGTATTTTGAACTCTTACTTGAATTGTTGAACACTGAGATTTTTTTATTTATTTCTAAATAAGAATGGTGATTCAAAAAAAATATAACGTCCTCTATACAGTTTCCTTGTCAGCTTTGCGTCCAGCAAAGACGTCACAGCGCCTAATGCTAATGAAAAAGCTTACAACACCAAGTATTCACAGGCAGTCTCCCATCCAAGTACCAAGCCGGCCCAACTCTGCTTAGCTTCCGAGATCAGACGAGAGCGGGCGCTTTCAGGGTGGTGTGGCCGTAAGCGAGTGCACGGGGGTGAAATCCAGCTATTTCTAGACGTGAAAACCTTAAGGTTCTCAAAACTGTTGAATAAAAGCTTGGGGTTGAGGAATACTTAACTACATGTGATCACACTAATAGTTCACATATACATTTTTCCGTAGCTTGCTAGTAGTTAGGGTTAGGGGCGTTAGGGGGTTAGGTTAAGGGTTAGGGGGTTAGGGTTAGGGGGTTAGGGTTAAGGTTAAGGTTGGGGTGGTTGGGTTAAATTTAGAGTTAGGTTTTAAAGGGTTAGGGTTAAGTTAAGATTTGTGAACATGTTTAAGGGGATAGGTTTAGGTTTGTTTTTTTTTTTTGTTTTTTATAGGGTTGGGTATAGTCCTATATGATTCCATATCGGGTGAAGGTTTGGTAAGGAATGTTAGTAGAGTCAGGTAGAGGTGTCAGTCAACGTTTTGTATTATGATCTCTATCTCCCACTCAACCCCATAAGGGAAGAGTGAGGAGAAGAGGGGAACCTGTAAAGAAAATTGGAAAGAGGCAGAGTCAGGGTGAGAGGTTGGAAGCCAACTCACCCTCACCGGTTCGGGAGTTTAAACGCTACCTCCACCACTACCTTATTTGCATGAGGGAAGAAGGGAGAGGAGAATAAAGAGAAAGGAAGGAGGTAGAGTCAAGGAGAGCGGGCCGCATTCGGGCATCAATCTCTCCCCCGCCTATGGTCGGGCATGTATACTCTACCTCCCCCTACTCCCTCATTTGCATGAGGGAAGAGAGGGGAGAAGAATGAAAGGTTTTGTTTGTGGAAAATATAATAATGGTAATAATAATACTATTGTTATTGGTATTCTATTTTATGTTTTGTTATTAAGTTATAAAATTATAAATTTATAAAAGGATCGGAAAGGAATCGGTTTTGGGTGTATTTAGGCCATGTTGTCATAGGAAAATTGTTTTAACCCAGACTAGCCATGAATAATTTCCCAGGTTGTCATCACTTTCCTAACCAGGTCCAACATTTTTTTTTAATTAATTAATTCTTAGAACAATCATTTACAATTAACAGTATACAACAAGTTTAGAACAGTAAAATTTAAGCATATACAATTATTTGTTGAGTTAACAAAAGATTTTCTTTGATGCATTTTTCTTCAATCTTCCTGAGTGGTAAACTTGGATCGTGTCCGGGTTTTCTTCTGGGGTTGAAGTTTAGCCCTCACTAGTATGTCCTTTAGACTTGAGTTCTTCCTGTAGGCTGAGATAATTCTACAGCGTTCGGGTATGGTGGTACGGGAGAGCGTTTTTTCGAAGTTTTCCTTGATTTCTCTGTTAGCCCTTAAGGCGAATCCTGAGTAGGTTGTTATAAATGGAATGTTTTTGTTGTCATGGGTTGTTGGAGTTTGGTTCTTGGGGAATTGTGGTTCTTTGGTTCTCCTGAAGAAAGGTCCTTGAATATCCCCTTTGTCTGAGTTTCTTTACAAGGGTTCGAGTTGCGTTCCACTTGTCTTTTGGGTTGTTATAAATCTTTTCGAAACTAAGAAGTTGTGATTTTTATATACCTTTAAAGGTATGTCGGGGATGAAAGCTTTTTTTATGTAGTAAAGCGTGTGTGTCTGTCGGTTTAAAGACAACTTTTGTATCCAGGATGCCAGTTTTTGTATATTGTGGTCCTTTGAAAACCGTAGTGTCCAGGAAATTTACTTCGTTTTCGTTGAGGGTTGGTTCTAGGTCAATAGAGTCATGATGCTCGTTAAGTGTTTGGATGAAGCTGTTGAATTCGTCATCGGAATGGGTCCATATGCCCCAAATGTCATCCAAGTACCTGTAGTATCTCTTTGGAAGTTTTTTACATTTGGGAAATGCTGTTTCTTCCCATTCAGCCATATAGATGTTTGCGTAGGCTGGCGCAAATCTTTTACCCATCGCTGTACCTTTTTATTTGAAGATAATGTTTGTTGTTGAACTCAAAGTCGTTTGTGGTTAGGCTTAGGTGTAACAATTGTAATATTTAATTGTCTGATCTACCTATTGCTGGGTATTTTTTGAGCCATTTCTCAACTGTTGGCATTCCTTTAGGGATATCAATGTTGGTGTACAAACTATTGACGTCCATTGTGAACATTTTAAAAGGTTCCTTGAGCTTGGCTTCCCTGACTTTGTTGATAATATCCGTAGTATTCTTTAGGTAACTGGGATGTTTGTCCGCCAATGGGGTTAGGAAGAAGTCGAGGTATTCAGCTACTCCGTAGCTTTCGCTGCCACAATAAGAGACGATTGGTCTCCCTGGTGGAATGTTATTAATCCATTTGCTCCGTGCTTTATGGATTTTCAGGAGGATGTAAAATAGTTGCGTTCTGGGGGGGGCCTGTCCTTTAAGGTAAGTATATTCCTTTTTCGTAAGGAAGTTTTTTTGCCTGAGGGTTTCTAGGATGGAAGCTATTTGGGTCGCTGTCACCTCTTTAATAGATTTGGATAATGGTTAGTAATATTAGTGTTTTGGAGTTGGCGTAAAACCTCACTCTCGTAGTCAGCGCGGTCCATTAGTACGATTGCGCTACCTTTATCGGCCGGTTTTATAATTATGTCTGTTTTTTAAGTGTGTGTAGCGCCTGTTCCTCCTCAATTGTTAGGTTGGATTTTTCCGTAGTTACTTTGAGTTGTTCGATTGATTCTTGATCCTGTTGGATAAGTTCAATTAGGGACCGTGGTAATTTTGTGGGTGCCGGTTCCCAATTAGATGGCGTGTAAAAAGGTCTTTTTTGGGGGGGTGGTGTCGGACCAAAATACGTGTATAGTTTCAGTCTTCTGTGGTATTGCGCCAAGTCAAGTCTGAGTGCATTTCTCTTGTTTGCCCTTGTCGATGGGATAAATGATAGGCCTTTTTTTAACCCTTGTATGGTATTCGGGTCAAACTGACCTATTTGAAATTTTTACAAGAAGAAAAATGGAACAAGTTAAATTTTTTCTACTTGAAAATCAATGGCCTTACCTTAATTCTGTAATAAACATGTATTCCTGACTCAATTCAGAAAATTATTCTGGATATGACCTCTAATATTTTTTCCATAGGGGATTTTTAACATGCATTAAAACCTTATGAAAAAAAAAAAAAAACACTTCCATTTTTAATTGTGTGCTAGTAGAGACTGATTGCATTCCCTAAACATATACTTTATCTCAATTGTTGGAAATTGAGATAAAGACAATATTTGTTAATGATTATGAAGTAAAATTTTATTCCACAACACAAGGGTTAAGGAGTTTCTCTTGGAATTTGTTAACTGCATTTTTGGAGAGTTCAAAACGTCCCTATTCTGGGTTTTGGGGCCTCCAAAGAGGTCCTTTCTAGCCTAAAAGTCATCCAGTGTTTTATCATTCCAACCACTGTTTGCCTGTCCCAGTGGATGTTGTCCGGTCCCGTGGAGAATTTAACTTTTTGTAATCTCGGGATTTGGTGTGCAGGGTCTTTGATAAGTTGGTTAAGAAGTTTGATGTTGTCCTGGTGGTTTTGGGGCAAGTTTTCTGAATAGTTTATGACAGGTATCAGGACCGTTGCTTGTGGGTACGTATCTTTTGTAGCTTTGAGCATAGCCTGGAGGTCTTTGTTTAGTTGGGTACGGTTGTTTTTCTTGCGGTTGTTAAACCGAATGAAAGGATTACCTTTTTGACATCATCTGAAGTTGGGGTTTTACTTTTGATCAGGTGTCAAGCATGACTCAAGTTTGCACCCGGATAACAATCAACCTGTATGCGGGAGTCATTCGCATAGGGTAACCTGGAGATGTTGGAGTCTCCTAAGATTAGGATTTGCCTGGTGGGACTTAGGGTCCAGTTTAAATACTTATTGCCCTAGTGTTCGTGGGCTCTGTATAGGGGGTTTGAATTCGTTAGGATTGGGTTTGAATTGCCGCTGGATGGTGAGGGCAATACTGGAAGTATTGGACTGGGTGTTTCGTTTTGTGCGTCCGGTGTGGTTGATTTCTCAGGGGTGTGAGATGGTTGTGGGGACCAGAGTGGTCTTGGAGACTCAAAATTAAGAGAACATCTTCCGTCTACCCGTCTATTTTTAGGGATAGGAGTTGATTCTGGTTGTTGCGGTGTTTGGGGTTGTTGCGGTGTTCAGGGTTGTTGGGTAGAGGTTTGTCCCGTGTTTTTCGGGGTTCCAGTCGTGGTTAATTGTGTGGCAGAAGTTGAAGGGATTAGGAAAATGTTCTCTCTTGCCTCGGCGATTGTTTTATCCGTGATCCTTTTAAGGTCCCTTCTGGCCCATCTTGCGGCCACCAGAAAGGCTTGTTCCCAATCATCTCTGGGAGTTAGGGTGAGTTTGTCTTTGCAATCTTTGAGTATGTTTTGATAGTGTTCTTCCAAAATTTGGAGGGTGGTGTGCGTCCAATTTTTGGCGTTACCTGTTTTGAGCAGTTTTGTCGTATTATCAGGTTGTGCCGGTTTGACAGTAGCTATCAGATGTTTTTGGATAAAATTGAGGCTGGCCGGGGTTGGGGTAGTTGGTCAAGAGTTGATGAACTTGAGGTGATGGTACATTTTTGTGAAAGATGCCATATTTTTCACGATTGTGCGGAAATTGCTTTCTGGATTAGTTGGGTCTGCCAAGGTTGTATTACTAAGAGATTGTGGAGAGAGAACAAAGGAAGGAGAAAATTGGTTGGATCATTGTAAAATGAAATTTAGTAAGTTATCTTATCCGAAGGCACTGGCTGGGTAGGGTTAGTTATTACGATGATCCCCCCTGCGTCGTCCGACGACTGGGTAGTTCGATAAGGGATCAAAGGTAGATGCACGGGCCGGCGCACGTCAGTATAAACTTACAATTCCTACAATGTCCTCTACCATATTTTCAATTTTTTTGTATTTTCTGAATATCTGGTGGTTTTTTGATAGGTTTGTCAGGATGTTGAGTTTGTTTCCAGGTTTGTGTTATATTTCCGGGTTTTGAATCAGGTAAGTATTTTCCACGGTCAGGTAAGTTTTCTCTTTGGTCAGGTAGGTATTCTTTCGTTTGTTGGGTTGGTTTTGCATCGGGTTTAGTTGATAATGACGTCTTTTTTTTCCAGGTGGATAAGGAGGCTGTAATTATTTTACCCAAAAGGCAAGCTTGTTATGCCAAATTGGTATCATGTTAAAGGTAAGTTTTTCTAATAGTCAATTGAGGTATCTGATTTATTTTATTGATATGTCTATGTTATTTCCCTAGTGGAGGTTCTAAAAAAGGGGAAGGGGTGAAAAAGAGTGCATAGTAAAAAATTGAACCATTTTCTGTTCACCTTCCCCCAAGGGAGGGGGAGTCGGAGAATCAGTGGTTTACATTTGTAGATGAAAACTAATCAGTACTTTGGAAGTAGTTATAAGGAAGTAGAATTCTACGGTCAGGGTTAGGTCTTTAAGGTTAGGTTAGGGTTTAGGTTAGGTTTTATGGTTTAAAGATTTTAGGTTATAAGGTTGGTTTCAAGTTCCAGGGATAATGTTTTAAGGTTAGGTCCTAATGTTAGGGTTCTATGGTTAGATCTAAGGGTTTTTAAGGTAAGTATTATTTGTTTAGAATAACTTTAAAGGGGTCGAGATTTTAAAGTTCTCTATTAGGTTTCTTGGTTGTAATAAAATAAAGAATAATTTTTAAAGCTAATTTTACAGCTAAATTTTTAGGACACATCATCAGTAGTGAACCTCAGTATCATCAAGTGTTTCGGCCATTACCAACTAGACACTCTCCACTGAGGGCGGCCCACCCAGGATTGTTCAAGTCCCGAGCTGTGTCCCATAGTCAATTAGTTTTGTCTTAAAATAGTCTAGCAGTTTTAAGATCATAAAGTTTAGGTTTTTAAGTATTTAAAAAGAGGCTACGGTCTAGATAAGGGTTGAGCCATAAGTTAGATCATAATGTCATGTTTAGGGGCTAATTTTTTCTAAAAAAACTAAAAGTTAGAGTAAAGATCCAGTTTGGATAAAGGGATTGGATATAAGTTTTAAGGAAATTACTGCTGTTTAGGAGACTATTTTTTAGAGAACTGAGCTAGAAATCTAATAGGTGATCACCTGGAAATAAATTAGAGATAAAGTTAAAATAATAAGTAAAAGTCTAAAAAAGCCTATTAAAGGTCTAGATAATAAATTAGTTTGAAACTGAAAAGGAGCTAACGGCTAAAAGTGGCTAATGGCTAACAAAGGTCCAAGCTGAGGGGGGCTTAGGTCCCATTGCATCCACGGCCTGACCACCTAAGCTGGGTCAGGGGATGGAGAATTTAGGTGGTAAGGGTGGTTAGAGGGTCCAGTTTCAACCAGATAAGGACCAAATTAGACGTATGTGGTGCAGATGGGCTGTTGCATTGAGCGAGGCTAAACCTCATAGAAGACTTGGGCGACGTTTAAGGTCCTGATGCCCTAGACCACCACACCCACAGTGCTGCCCTAGAGTCGGGACCTGGGGGGCCGCCATACTTACCTCTTGTCCGCCCAAACCATTTGTTAGCACTGCTAAGTATCCCTGGTTTGACCAGTACAGGACTGGAGATCTAGGGCCTGGATCCGGAATCTTCAGCTAAAAGGAAGACCGGTTAAAGAACTAAGAAAACAACCCAGCATAGGGCCAGGTCATCTTTCTAAAAACAACCCAGCATAGGGCCAGGTGATTTTTCTAAAAATAACACAGCATAGGGCCAGATTATTTTTTATGAGCATTCCTGTACTCCATACAACGCACAGTCCCAGGAAATGCTAAAGCTAAAGCTAATTTAAAGAGCCAATTATTTGAATTTTGACGAAAAATTCTTTTTTGAGAATTTTAACTTCAAAATTCTTTACGAGAATTTTAACTTCAAAATAAAGTTTTAGACCTTTCCTGTGCCACATACAACGCAAGACCCCAGGAAGGTTTTAGAGCTCTATACCTAAGTATATGCATAAACCTGTGTCCCATACAATGCTCAACCCCAGGTATGCACAGTGACTCACCATCAAAGATGCGTCCTCAGAAGCTCTGGATTTGGGGGTCAATTCTTTGGGGTAGTGGTTGTACGAGCGAAATTTTTCGATTACGGTGTATGGCCCACAATGCATCGTAATGTTTAAATTAAAGACTTCCGTCCAATAAGAAATTAGCTCCTTGAGTCGCCACTAAGTGGCAGTAAGAACTGGCCAGATTCCAATTTTTAAGCGCAATACCAGAAACTAACAACTAGGGGTAGTATTGTCCACGGATTCCAATATAAATGACCACAAGGGGCAGTGTTACCCCCAGAATTTTATTTTATCATAAACGACCACTAGGGACAGTGTTGCCCCCCTATTTTAATACGAATGACCATTAGGGGCGGTGGTACTCACATAGTCCAATTTTAGTATAAATTACTTCTAGGGGCAGTGTTTGCCCATAGAGTCCAATTCTAATTAACACTAGGGGCAGTGTTGTTCACAAATTCAATATTTTTTGAAACAGTTAATTAAGTTAATTAAAACTTAACCTGAATTCAGATTTCTAAATATTAAATTGCTAAATTTCAAGTGTCAAACTTAACCGGATTTAACAGTTAAGGTTAGGATTAGAAGTGGGATTGGGGTTAGGGGTCAGGGTTAGAATGGGGTTGAGTTTTTAGAGACTTTGTTTGGGGTTAAGGTTGAGTCTTGGGATGTATTTTAGGTACGATATTAAATTTAAGGTTCAAGATTAGGTTTAGGTAAAAATAGGGTTAGGGGTTAGGGTTAAGGTAGGTTAGACTTAGGGTTAGGGTAGGTTTTTTTTTGGAATTAAGGTTAGGGTTAGAGTTGGGGTTAGGGTTAGGGGATTCCCATTGACAATGAATTGAAAATGCTCACTTCCAACTAGGGGTGATCCGAGTATCCGGCTGAAACGAGTATCCGGTAAGGATAAAGCACTTTTGCAGAGTACAAGTATTATCCAAGTAATAAGAGTCAATATCCGTGCTCGGATTGAATAAAACTCCTCAACTGGCCGCGCAGCGTTCTGTGATAATCACAGCGCCCCCCCCTGCCTACAAACCCGCTCGGATCAATCACACACACACAGAACAAGGAGAAATGCCCTCCCTCGGCCTCTCTCTCTCTCTCTCTCTCTCGCTCTCTCGCTCTCTCTCTGTCTCTCGCTCTCTCTCTGTCTCTCTGTCAATTCAATTCAATTCAAAGAAGCTTTATTAGCATGACCATAGTGACATACAGTATTGCCAAAGCTCATTAACAGGGAGACATTGATCACATTTACATCAACAATAATAATAGCAACAAGAACAAAACTGATGATATCAGCAACATGACAACATTACAGGTGTGTGTGTGTGTGTGTGTGTGCGTGCGAGGGGGGGGTCACTCACTGTTCCTTAAAGTATGACAGGTAAAGACATATTGTGCTGCTAGACTGCAGCTCTCTGACTGTTCCCCCAGCAGGATCGCCATCTTGTTAATGTTGGGTATTTGGTCGAATGTCGGGTGCTTTAGTCTGAATTTGGGGAAGTATTGAGTCCGGACCGGCTGCAGGGGGGGGGGCATTCTGTCAGGAAGTGCAGCTCAGTCTCGACTGTGTTGCTCTTGCACAGCTGGCAGAAGCGCTCCTCTCTGGGGAGCCATTGCTGTCGGTAGCGGCCGGTCTCGATGGCCAGGTGGTGCTCGCTGAGTCTGTACCTGGTCAAGGTGGTCCTTAGTGTGACGTCGGTCACTGTGGTCAGGTAGTCTGCTACTCTGTATTCTCTCTTCAGGGTCAGGTAGCACTGCATCTTGCTTTGTGCTTTTGTTTGTGTGTTCCAATCGATGATGTAGTTTTGTTTCTGTTGTGTTATAATTTGGTTGACTCTGATTGGTTGGTTCCCTGACTGGTCCTGTGGCAGAACAGGGTCAGGAAGTGGACTGAGCCTCAGGACCAGCTGAGTGAGGGGACTCTTCTCTTTGCCCAGTTCTTGGTCTTGCAGGGCTTTCTGCTGATAGGAGTGGGGGTCGCTGTTTTTTAGATGGAGCCAATATTTAATAGCACGTTTTTGAATTTTGATGAATAATGGGAATCGGCCTAATTCAGCTCTGCAGGCGTTGTTGGTGGTTTTCCTGTAGACCTGCAGGATGCTTTTACAGAACTCTAGGTGCAGGATTTCAACTGGGTTTTTGTCCAAGTGGGAAGAATTCTGGTAGGAAATAGGACCCCACACCTCACTACCATAGAGCAGGATTGGCTCTAGTACACATTCTAGTATTTTGAGCCAGATTCTGATTGGGATTTTAATGTACATTTGACTTTTTATTGCATAGAACGCCCTGCGTGCTTTCTCTCTCAGCTCCATTATCGCTGGGTTAAAACTTCCAGTGGAACTTATTTCAGTCCTAAATAATTGTAATGTGTACAGTTGTCTAATTTATTTTTCCCTAATGTGAAGCTGTATGCGTTTCCTTGAGATCTGGATCTTTTCTGGAAAGTCATTGTCTTTGTCTTTTGTGTGTTTACTGTCAGGGCCCAGGTCTGACAGTACTGCTCCAGCAAGTCCAGGTTCGGCTGTAGGCCCTGTTCTGTAGGGGACAACAGAACCAGGTCATCTGCATAGAGCAGGAACTTGATCTCAGAGTCGTGTAGCGTGAGACCGGGTGCTGCTGATTCCTCTAGGGTGGAGGCCAGCTGGTTGATGTAGATGTTGAACAGGGTGGGACTCAGACAGCAGCCCTGTCTCACGCCACGCTGCTGACTGAAGAATGTTGTTCTTTTATTTCCAATTTTAATACTGCACCTATTGTTAGTGTACATTGATTTAATGATGTCATATGTTTTACCCCCTACACCAGATTCAATAACTTTGTAGAATAGACCGCTGTGCCAAATAGAGTCGAATGCCTTTTTGAAATCTATGAAACATGCGTAGATTTTCTTGTTGTTTTGGTGAACGTGTTTGTCTATCAGGGTGTGTAAATATGATCTGAAGTGCGATGTTTTGGTACAAATCCAAATTTGACTTTTACTCAAGACATTGTGTTTGGTAAGGAAGGTTGTGAGTCTGGAGTTGATGATGCTACAGAAGAGCTTCCCCAGATTACTGTTCACACAGATGCCTCTGTAATTATTTGGGTCAGATGTATCTCCAGACTTGTGTATTGGTGTGATGAGACCGTGGTTCCAGATGTCAGGGAAGTAACCTACACTCAGAATCAAGTTAAAGAGTTTCAGAACGGCCAGTTGGAATTGAGGGTTTGTGTATTTCAGCATCTCGTTCATGATGCCATCGAGCCCACTGGCTTTTCGGGTTTTAGGGCCCCGAGTTTGTCTCTTAGTTCCTGATCATTAATGGGGGAGTCAAGAGAGTTCTGGTTGTCTTTTACCGCTAATTCTAGTTCATTCAGTTTTGTTATAATTTGGTTTTGGTTTGGGTCTGGGTTGCTTGGTAATAACTCATAGAGTGTTTCAAAATGGTCGACCCATATGTCTCCATTCTGTATCACCAATTCCACATGTGGGATTTTTTCAGATTTTTCCATTTTTCCCAAATTGGTTTGTATTTATGGACTCCTCCATTAGTGTCAGTTGTTTGTGTGTGTGTTGTGCCTTTTTGATTCTGAGTGTGTGTTTGTAGTGTTTGAGTGTGGCGCAGTAGAGAAGGCGTAAGTCTACATTTCCTGGATCTCTGTGTTTTGGTTAGATAATCGCCGAACGTTTTGTCTAATTTCTTTACATTCTTTGTCAAACCACTTGTCATCTTTGGGGTTCTTTGGTTTATTTTGGATAGTTTTAATTGTGATTTCTTGGCAGTTTCCATGACGATGTGATTGACATGTCTAACTGCATTATTTACGCCTTCTGGACTGTGGACGTACGTGGTGTCCAGAAAGGTGTCTAATAGTGTTTGGATTGGGGCCGAGCTGATTGCTTTCTGGAAGTCCTCGTTCTGTTTTCAGCCCATCTGTAAGATCTCCTGATATTAAACAGCTTACTGGGCTGTGGGGGGGGGCTGTTGTTGGTCACTGACCTTCTGAGAAACACAGTAATTTGGCTGTGGTCAGACAGAGGGGTCAGGGTTTGACTGTGAAGGCACTGAGAGAGGAAGGGTCTATGTCTGTCACCATGTAGTCCACGGTGCTGCTGCCGAGAGGCGAGCAGAACGTGGTTCTGCCTGAGAGTCTCCTCGGAGCCGACCGTTGACGATGTACAGACCCAGGCTTTGACAGAGCTGCAGTAACTCTCTGCCGCTCTTATTGACCTGGACGTCCCAGTTGGAACAAGGGAGGTTAGTTTTGTTTTGAGGGTAATTGTGTCCAAATACATGAATGTTTCCTAGTTCTGAGTTGTAGTCAGGGAGGGAGCCAGTCCGAGCGTTCAGGTCCCCACAGACCAGCACACTTCCCTGGGCCTGGAAGCTGCTGATCTGCTCGTGGAGGAGGGGGAAGATCTCCTCATCATAGTACGGGGAGTCACTTGGGGGGATGTATACAGCACACAGGAACATGTCTGTTGGGGGGTTAGTGATGTCTTGTTTGATTTTGAGCCAAATGTGTGAACATTGATGTTTTATAGGAGTGATGTATGTTGAGATGTCTTCTTTGTACCAGATGATAATGCCTCCTGAGTCCCTCCCTCTTTTAACAGTAGGGAGTTTGACTGATGGCAGGATGATTTCTCTGTGGTTGGGGGGGCAGTGAGTGACAGAGCCGGCTCTACACCAGGTCTCTTGGAGGATGATGATGTCTGTGTCTTTGGTGTTGTCTTTGAATTCAGGGGTTTCACTTTTACATCCAAACAATGCAGAGTTAAGGCCCTGAATGTTCCACATGGAGACAGTAAATGGCTTCATTGTTAGCAAATACAAATATGAACAGTTTTAAAAAGAGATAAACCTACAGTAATACATAGTAATACAGCTATTAAGTGAGATGTAGGGCTAGACTAAAGTAGTAGAGTTACAGGGTTACAGTATGTGAGAGGCCAAAACTAATTATGAGTAATTGGGATGTCAGAGATGTACTCTTCATTTTGAAGTAGTCATTGATAAAAAAGGCTAATTCATTCTGTACTGGAAGGAAAAAGTAAATAGAAATAAGTTAGTTAAAGTAAAATACAAAAATAAAATAAATCTCTAGCCTTATATTTAAATCCAAACTGGATAGTCGATCAACTACTTAAGACAGAACAGCCCTAATTAAATGTGGAAAATTGTTAAAGTTTTAGAACTGTTATGAAAACACACTGTCCTTCCAAAATTAA
>NW_022604343.1:112500-128965 GCF_008692095.1 Etheostoma spectabile
CACTGCCTCCATCCTTATCCACAGCCTCGTCACCTCCCGCCTTGACTACTGTAACTCTCTCCTTTTTGCCTTCCTCAAAAATCCCTCCATAAACTTCAACTTCTTCAGAACTCAGCAGCTCGTGTCATCACCAGAACCCCCTCATTTCATCATATAACCCCGGTTCTTCAGCAGCTCCATTGGCTCCCGGTTCAATTCAGAATACAATTTAAAATCCTTCTCCATACTTTCAAAGCCATCCATAACCTTGCCCCTCCATATCTATCAGAACTCCTACACATTGCCGTCCCCTCCCGCTCCCTCAGATCTTCCTCCTCCCTCCACCTCACTGTCCCCCATGCTCGACTCATCACCGTGGGGAGCAGAGCCTTCAGCCGCTCTGCTCCCCAGCTCTGGAACTCACTCCCACCCGACCTCCGCAACATCAACTCTCTCCCTCTGTTCAAAACTAGACTAAAAACCCATCTGTTCCAGCTCGCTTATCTGTAAATACACTGGTCCTGTTTTGTTTTGTTTGTTTGTTTGTTTTTTGTTTTATCTGTTTTGTTATTACTACTTACACTTTATGTTCCCTATATCTGTCTTTTATTCTCTGTAAGCGTCCTTGAGTGTTAGAAAGGCGCTGTTAAATAAAATGTATTATTATTATTATTATTAAAATGATGCAGAAAAATTAGTCCATGCATTTGTTACTTCTAGGTTGGATTACTGCAATTCTTTACTATCAGGCTGCTCGAAAAAATCCAAAAGACTCTTCAGCTGATCCAGAATGCTGCGGCACGTGTTCTGACGGGAATCAGGAAAAGAGATCACGTTTCTCCTGTTTTAGCTTCTCTGCATTGGCTTCCTGTAAAATTTAGAATAGAATTCAAAATCCTTCTTCTCACCTACAAAGCTCTTCATGGTCAGGCTCCATCTTATCTTAAAGAGCTCATAGTACCTTACAACCCTGGGAGAGAACTACGCTCCCAGAATGCAGGGTTACTGGTGGTTCCTTGAGTCTCTAAAAGTAGAACGGGAGCCAGAGCGTTCAGCTATCAGGCTCCTCTCCTGTGGAACAGGTTCCAGTTTGGGTTCGGGAGGCAGACACCGTCTCCACATTTAAGAGTAGGCTTAAGACTTTCCTTTTGATAAAGCTTATAGTTAGGGCATAGAATCGAATATTGTTAGGGAGTAGTAGTTAGTCACATAGTTTCATATAATAGAACTAAAGGGAGACTTGGCAACAGCCCGATCCGGTTGGGGAGAGTTCTGGCCGGCCGGGCTGGAGCTCTCTTTACCTCGTCTCTCTTGGTTTTGTTGTAATAGTTTTAGACGCTTGGACTTATTTTGATACACTAGTTAGGGCATAGAATCGAATATGTTAGGGAGTAGTAGTTAGTCACATAGTTTTCAGATTTATCTAACATATAATCAAGAATATAATAGAACTAAAGGGAGACTTGGCATACAGCCCGATCCGGTTGGGGAGAGTTCTGGCCGGCCGGGCTGGAGCTCTCTTTACCTCGTCTCTTGGTTTTGCTGTAATAGTTTTAGACAGCTGGGGACCTATTTTGATACACTGAGCTCCTCTCTCCTCTATCTTTCTATCTTTCATTTATGTGCATCCATGTCCAGAAATGCGTGTTACTAACCTATTTCTGGGGAGTCATTCCCCGGAGTCCTTATGTTCTTTTTTCACCAGCATGTTCCCTTGGATCAGAGAGGCTCCGAAATCAGGGTAGCAGCTGTCGCCATGGTCCCGCTACACGTTCTGTGATGCCATGTTCAACTGCTACACTGCGGTGCCCTGCTACGTCCTGCAACGTCCTGCTACGTCCTGCTACGTCCTGCTGTGCCTTGTAATGCCGCACAGCGTCCTGCTATGCCATGAACTACTACAAAGAACTTCTACAAACTACTAATTTTTTCTATTTTATTGCCACTCTTCATTCTAACCCCAACCGGCCCGTCAGACACCGCCTACCAAGAGCCTGGGTCTGACCGAGGTTTCTGCCTAAAAGGCAGTTTTCCTCGCCACTGTCGCACTGTTGCTTGCTCTGGAGGAAACTACTAGAACTGTTGGGTCCTTGTAAATTCTGGAGTGTGGTCTATCTGTAAAGTGTCTTGAGATAACTCTTGTTATGAATTGATACTATAAATAAAATTGAATTGAATTGAATTGAATTGAAATTGAATTGAATTGAAATTGAATTGAATTGAATTGAATCGAAACCGTCCTCTGCTAATTTTTATGCTTTGTTTCAAATTAAGTCTATTTCCTTTTTGTTGATGTTTAACAATGCTATCTGTGTCTGAAGTGAAATCTCTGCAATGCTCATTGCATAATACAATAAATATGCTACACAACAGTACAAGTACATAAATACAGTAAATAGAGACTGTAAAACATGTACATTTAAAGTGCTTGTTGTGCTGTCTGATAGCATGGGGTATAAAGAGAGAGCATACCGCTTAGTTTGTGTCACAGGAGGTCTTAGTCTACTACTACGTATTATAACCCTACCAGTCAGATTACCACAGGAGGTAATATCTGTTGCAGCTCTTTTAAAGACTCTACCATAATACCTGCTGGAGATGCCAGGTCCTCATACACGTAAAGCAGGAGCTCTACCACTGAGCTACATCCCCTGAAGATCTTCAGATTTTTTTACTTTTTTCTGAGATAGACTTAGTCTTATCTTTATTAATCCTTTGGGATAACTCCCGCAAGGAAATTGAAATATCACTGAATAAAAGAAGAAACCTGGGTAAAACATGTAATGTTAATGTTGTTTATGACTTCAAAACCTATAAATGCAACTGCGATGGCTGGAAATCAAACCTGGGCAAAATGATTGTACTGCTATGGTATAAATCATAGTTGAAAAGTAACACACTGTTCCCTTTCTGCTGGACAATACAACGCTCACTGCAGATCTTGTAACACAGACTGAAAATAAATGATGAGAAATGCATTGGTGGAGATGGGTTGCTTCCATTACTTCTGAGATAACACTGTCTTTGCTACCACTCTTGAGGAACACCTCTCGTCAGCAGGATTCAAACCTGCACGGGGAGACCTCATGGGATTTCTAGTCCATTGCCTTAACCGCTCGTAAGCCTCGGCCACAACTACCTGCAATTTAAGACCAGACCTATTGGAACAAATGTTCATAAACCTTTCGATTGGTTATTAGAAGTTACCAGACACGGGCAAAGTGCAAATCGTAGTGCACTTCCTGTGTCTGTGGATCCTCATGGAGGCAGCTTGATTGACTTACAGTTCTCCGCTATTCACAATCACACTTGATAGACAAGCTTTAGTACAAACTAAAGTAACGAGCCAATTTTGTAAAATGTAAGGAGTAGAAAATACTGATATTCGTGTTCAAATGTAAGGAGTAAAAGTCAAAAGTCGCCAAAAAATAAATGGTAAACTAAAGTAAAAATATCTGAAAAATCTACTTGAGTACAGTAATGAAGTGTTTGTAATTCGTTACTTCGTTAACAAAGTATTTATACTGTGTTACTTCCAATCTCTGATGACCGTAAAGATTAATATGTACATGGTTTGCATAACTGTACCTTCTGATAGACATAAGGCTTTTGTTATCTGTGGGCTGCTCTATAGTCTCCTGAATAAGGATAAATCCCAGAGTTGGCTCAAACCAGGTTATTTATGTAGCAAACGTCCCTGGGTGGACTTGAACCACCATCCTTTCGGTTAACAGCCAACTGCGCTGACCTATTGCGCCACAGAGACTGCGCCTGTCTGCTGTTATCGATCTTTAAGCCACAAGCATTTGCTTTATAGCTTTTTGAGGTTGAGCTGCACATGTATGCTTATCAGGCTATTTTCCTGTTACTCAGAAATTGGGGAAGCTGACTCCTGTGGAAATGTAGAAGCTGGACGTGCATTGTATTGTTCTTACATGTCAATTGGATTCTGACTTTGAATTCAAATATTTGGCATCCAAGAAGATTTCTGAACTGATGATGTATCAGTCATTTTGCTGGTGGTTTCTTTTTTCACAGCAACAAGCTTGATCATTGACATACAGTTGCACGCCACGTATCACAAAACTCCTGAATGAGCCAGTATAGAGCATCAGAATTGCTTGATGAATGGTCTATTAGCTTTGGAACAACCCACAGCTCTCCATTGTCAGATATGGGTGGGGGAGTGGTCACTGTGTCCAACCCTTTCTGTGTAAAAAAACAACTAAAGAAGTCTCTTGGATGAGAGACAAAACCTTTTGCGGAGAATCTTTTACCAAGTCCAGTTGCCCTCGGCCTAGTTGTGAACTTTTGGGGTAATAGCTTGGATCAGGAACCAAAACAGACACATCTGGACTAAATGTGGGCATTGTACAGCAATATTTGACACATTTAGACCATGAAGACAGTTTTCAGTTTATTTCCCATCTGGCAGGTATATTTGTGGACTCAGTTGGCCTTTTTGTAGAAAATTGCACAATGTTGACCCAATTTTCATCCTATTTTCCATTTGGCAGGGACATTCTGGATTCAGGTGGACATTGTGGACAGAAACATTGGTGGATCTTGATTCCCACCATAGGATTTAGCCTGTATTGCACATTGTCTTCACATCCCGCGCAATGTATTGCCATTGTCAAGCACATTGCCACCTGGTGACTTTCTTCCATGTCTCCATGAACGCCCATATATTTGGGCTGACAGTTGAGAAACCTTCCCTTGTTAACTATGACATGGATGACTGAGAACCTACTATATCAAGACATGTTTAATTCACTATATTATAATTTTTTGAGACAAGTCCTACTGGACAACTGTTGGATCAGTCAGGATGGCCGAGCGGTCCAAGGCGCTGCGTTCAGTTCGTAGTCCCCACTGGAGGCGTGGGTTCAAATCCCACTTCTGACAACAACTGTTTTCATTTGGAACTAATGTCTAAGAGTCGATATTGGGAATAAATAACATAGCAGTTCTTTGTATTTAAGAGGACATGAATGTGCGCAAGAAATGCAATTGCAAGTAAAGCGTTTTTAAAGTTACCACGTGTTTGTACACAGAAGCCATATCTACTGCTGTATTCACTGTTATCTTTGGGCTGCTCTATGGTCTTCTGCAAAAGGATAAATCCCAGAGTTGGCTCAATCCAGGTTATTTACATAGTGAACGTCCCTGGGTGGACTTGAACCACCATCCTTTCTGTTAACAGCCGACTGCGCTGACCTATTGTGCAACAGAGGCTGCGTTTTTGGTCACAGCAACAAGCTTGATCATTGACATACAGTTGCACGCCACGTATCACAAAACTGTTGAGTGGGGGCCTTATGTATTTGCTTGTATTACATCAAGTGACCTGCATACCAATGACCGTAAAGATTAATATGCTGTCAGCGAATGCCACCTATATGCGACAGGCCCCCGGGTGACAGGCGGAGATACTGTCCATTATACTAACAAGGAATGCCCGAGCTTAATATTTGGCACATCAAGAAATAGGTGGCGCTATTCCAACATTTAGGCCACAGTCAATGCATGTAGAAATATTTATGTTTACTACATATTTGCTGTCATTCAAATCTATGACAAAGCATCTGTGACTGAATCTAGTTTAAAATCTCTATTTTGTAGCATTTTGAACATTTGCAATAAAAAGAAATGGTGCATTTCCCACAAATATGCAAAATAAATGCTTTTAGTCAGTTTCCGTAGTGTAGTGGTCATCACGTTCGCCTCACACGCGAAAGGTCCCTGTTCGAAACTGGGCGGAAACACATTTCTTTGTTGTATTGACTTCGCACAATCAAACTCTGCGAAGTTAAACTCTCTATAAACTTCACGGAAAAATCTCCCTGATGTGAAATCGTGGCCAGGCCTACCGAAGTTTCCCCAGTGCAGTAGTCATCACATTCAGAGATACAGGAATATCCTGTCTAAAAATTATGCAGAAAAACAATTCCACGCATTTGTTACTTCTAAGCTGGATTACTCCAATTCTTTATTATCAGGCTGCTTAAAAGAGTCCATAAAGATTCTTCAGCTGATCCAGAATTCTGCAGCACGTGTTCTGATAGGAACCAGGAAAAGAGATCACATCTCTCCGGGTTTAGCTTCTCTGCATTGGCTTCTTGTAAAATACAGAATAGAATTTAAAATCCTTCTTCTCACCTACAAAGCTCTTCATGTTCAAGCACCATCTTATTTTAAAGAGCTCATTGTACCTTATTACCCCGACCAGAGTACTGCGCCTACAGAATGCAGGGTTACTTGTGGTTCCTAAAGTCTCCAAAAGTAGAATGGGAGCCAGAGTGTTCAGCTATCAAGCTCCTCACCTGTGGAACCAGGTTCCCGTTTTGGGTTCAGGAGGCAGACACCATCTCCACATTTAAGAGTGGGCTTAAGACTTTCCTCTTTGATGAAGCTTATAGTTAGTGCTGGCTCAGTTTTTCCTTGCCTCTTTCTCCTAGTGCTTGCTCTTGCCCTGTTCAAAACTGGGCGGAAACACATGTCTTTATTTGTATTGCTTGGCTTCCGAGATCAGACGAGAGCAGGCGCTTTCAGGGTGGTGTGGCCGTAAGCAACCATACAGGGCGAAATACAGCTATTTCTAGATGTGAAGACCTGAAAGTTCTCAAAACTTGAATAATAATCATGTGGTAAACAGATACAGATAATGCTGTACTCGCTCATCCCTATTGAACACTGAGATTGTTTATTTTAATTCTAAAGAAGAATGGTGCTTCAAAAAAAAAGTTACGTCCTCTATACAGTTTCCTTGTCAGCTCTGCGTCCAGCAAAGAAGCTACAGCGCCTTATGCGCTTACAGCACCAGGTACTCCCAGGCGGTCTCCCATCCAAGTACTAAGCCAGCCCAACCCTGCTTGGCTTCCGAGATCAGACGAGAGCGGGCAGGGTGGTGTGGCCGTAAGCAAGTGCATGGGGTGAAATCCAGCTATTTCTAGACGTGAAAACCTGAAGGTTTTCAAAACTGTTGAATAAACAGCTTGGGGTGAGGAATACTGAACTACATGTGATCACACTACTAGTTCACGTATACATTTTTCCGTAGCTTGCTATTAGTTTAACTACCTTCACCTTGGAATCAAGATGAGTTGACTTGCTTTTTGCTCTTTTTGCATTATAATTAACACTTCTGAATTTTTAAGAGTTCTTTGATTTGTTTTGTTCCACATTGATTCATTTGAATCAATGAATCATGGAACAAAACAAATCAAAGAACACCTGTTGCTACACTTATAAATAATTTCATGTATTTCCATGTTTCTATTTTTCATTACTGTAATTCATTCTTAATTTTCTTACCTCTGTCTTTACTTAGACTTGGGTGACTTGTCGTCTTCCATAACATAGTATTTATAATGATGTGGTCACACTGCAAGTATTATGAACTCCTACTTGAATTGTTGAACAGTGTGAGATTGTTTGTTTTAATTCTAAATAAGAAAGGTGCTACAAAACAAAAATATTACGTCCTCTATACAGTTTCCTTGTCAGCTCTGCGTCCAGCAAAGACGTCACAGCGCCTTATGCTAATTAAAAAGCTTACAGCACCAGGTATTCCAAGGCAGTCTCCATCCAAGTACTAAGTTGGCCCAACCCTGCTTGGCTTCCGAGATCAGACGAGAGCAGACGCTTTCAGGGTGGTGTGGCCGTAAGCAAGCGCCCGGTTGAAATAAAGCTGTTTCTAGACGTAAAAACCCGAAGTTTCTCAAAACTTTTAAATAAACAGCTTGGGGTTGAGGAATACTGAACTACATGTAATCACACTAATAGTTCACGTATACATTTATCAATTTTTAAGAGTTCTTTGATTTGTTTTGTTCCACATTGATTAATTTTTTAGCAGCCATTGCGAGGCCATGTCTCTTCAGGTCCATTGACAGTTTGGGCAACGGGCAGCTCCACCTGCATCGTTAATTGTTTTTCCACAAGACAGAAGATGGGTGCACCGTTCCCAGCAACACTGCAATATTGGGTCGATGCGTGGAGTGAATGGAGTGTGCCGCTTTCCAAATCCAAGGCCTCACCTATTCCCACATTGTCACAGGGCCAATATTTTTGTCCTTGCTGTTTTTCTGCCAATCAATAGTGCAAATCTTGCTACACTTTTGTATGGCTTTATCTTTTCAGTATTATAACAACGTTTTGATACCAGGAACCCAACGAGGTTTCAAA
Source organism: Etheostoma spectabile (assembly GCF_008692095.1). Lineage (NCBI taxonomy): Eukaryota > Metazoa > Chordata > Actinopteri > Perciformes > Percidae > Etheostoma > Etheostoma spectabile. The sequence continues at coordinate 120,670 of NW_022604343.1, forward strand.
GATCGTTCAGTTTTTGTGACATCTTCTGGCGGTAAAATCTGCCAGCCATGTCTCTTCAGGTCCATTGACAGTTTGGGCAACGGGCAGCTCCACCTGCATCGTTAATTGTTTTTCCACAAGACAGAAGATAGGGGCACCGTTCCGCTGCAATACCAGGTTGATAAGTGGAGTGAACGGAGCAAGCCCCTTTTTCAACTCCTATTGCTAAAAATCCATTTAATACGTTGTCCCCTGATAGAGGACATATCAGATATTAAACTGATAAGAACAGATACTACACTTGATCTTAGCCAAAAGGCCGAGAAGCGATGACCACCACCTCTATGCTGTCAGATGCGACCTCCACGGACGGTTTTCAGCTGTCACTGTACAGTAATTTTAAAAGGACATAACAGCTGCTACTTAGCACCCCCGCCCAAGCGCTTCATGGTGAAGCACAAAAGTTTTAGTTAAAGACGGCAATTTTGGTTTTACCAATTGGTCAAGCTCCTGCCAACGTGCAATATTCCCATGCTGTTACATTTTGGCTACGTTTAAGAATCTGAGTTTCCTTTTGGAGAGCACATTTGTTTTTCACAAGTACAAAAGGCTTAGCCAAACAGCAAAGCCCACCAAAAATAATTTTAACTCATAGGTGTTCCTTTCCACGGAAGTCTTTAGTAAAAGGCGAAAGAGAAACCAGAGTAAGTGCAGCCCACTTTCGAGAGCAGCCGAAAACCCCAGTCTTCCCAGTCCCAACCCTCGCGGTAATTCTCACTTGGTGTGCCGCATTCCAGATCCAAGGCCTCACCTATTCCCAGATTGTCACAGGGCCAATATTTTGTCCTTGCTGTTTTTCTGCCAATCAATAGTGCAAATCTTGCTACACTTTTGTATGGCTTTATCTTGCCAAGTATTAGATAGATAGATAGATGTTTATTGATCCCAAGAAAAATGTGAAATTCCGGTGTTAAAGCAGCAAAATCAGTCACAAAGCACAGAATATAAATATAAATGAAATACTAGGAAAAATATACATATATACAATATACATGAAATAATAATGTGAATAAAGTAAAAAAGAACATATATTTGAATATGTACAGGATGGGGAAACAATAATGTGCAACTGCTTAATAATATTTTAAAATGTTAAAATGTATGCTACATGTAAATAAACCAAATTGTGCAGGTTGCATTAGTGCAGTAGTGTGGTGCCCAAAAGTCTTATCTAGCACCCAGTGATTGCATGTTAAAAAGTGTTATTGCTTGTGGTATGAATGATTTTCTGTAGCGGTCCGTGCGGCATCGAAGCTGTCGAAGCCTCTTTGAGAACCTGCTCCTCTGTTGGACCAGTGTGGGGTGGAGAGGGTGGTCAGGGTTATCCATGATAGATAACAGTTTGTTCAGTGACCTCCTCTCCACCACAGCTTCAAATGTGTCCTGTTTGCAGCCGATTACGGAGCGGCCTTCCTAATCAGTTTGTTCAGTCTGTTTCAATCGCTCGCTCCGATGCTGCTGCCCAGCAGATGGCGGAGGAGAACAGAGCGCTGGCCACAACAGACTGGTAGAAGATCTCCAACATCCTGCTGCACACGTTGAAGAATCTCATCTTCCTCAGGAAGTAGAGTCTGCTCATCCCCTTCTTGTAAACATTCTCCTGAAGTCGATCACCATCTCTCTGGTCTTATCCACGTTCAGCAGCAGGCAGTTCTTGCCAGACCACTCCACAAAGTCACCCCCAGTGCTCTGTACTCCCCCTCCTGTCCATCCCTTATACACCCAACAACTGCAGAGTCATTAGAAAACTTCTGTAGGTGACATGACTCTGAGTTGTACTGAAAGTCTGTGGTGTATAAGGTGAACAGAAAAGGAGACAGCACAGTCCCCTGTTGGGCCCCCGTGCCACTCACCACCACATCAGACAGAACACAGTCCAGGCGGACAAACTGTGGTCTGTCTGTCAGGTAGTCAGTGATCCAGAAGACTGTGGACGCACCGGCACCCATCACCCGCAGCTTCTCACCAAGTAGCAGAGCTGGATGGTGTTGAATGCACTGGAGAAATCAAAAAATGTGATTCTCACAGTGCCGCCACCGCCATCCAGGTGCAAATGAGCTCGCTGCAGAAGATAGATGACAGCGTCGTCCACTCCCAGACAAGGCTGGTAGGCAAACTATAGAGGGTCCAGAGAAGAACTCACCTGCGGCCTCAGGTAAGCCAAGACCAGCCTCTCCAGCACCTTCATCACATGGGATGTGAGAATCACTGGGTGGTAGTCCTTAAGGCCAGATGGAGTCGACTTCTTGGGGACCGGGACAAGGCAGGACGTCTTCCACAGCAGCGGCACCCTCTGCAGGCTCAGGCTCAGGTTGAAGAGGTACTGGAGAACACCAGACAGCTGACTGGCGCAGGTCTTCAGGACCCTAGGGCTGATACCGTCCGGGCCAGCAGCCTTGCGCTGGTGTAGCCTCTCCAGCTGTCTCTTCACCTGGCCAGGTGTGAATGCAAAGCGGTGGGGGGAGCTTGAAGTGTCAGTGGGGGGAAGGAAATGTGGTGTAGTGGTAGTGGGGGGAGTGGGTTGACTGCAGGAGGGCTGAGGGAGTGAGGAGGGAGATGTTGGAACAAAAGAGGGTGGGGGGGAGGATAGTATAATGGACAGTATCTCTGCCTGTCACATGGAAGATCGGGTTTCGATTCCTCGACAGGGAGATTTTTCTACCAGCTAACCAATGCTACAAGTCCTTAAGGAAGTCCCGGCGAAGGCGTGGGCATACTCCGGAAAGTGGGCCTTGGCTCAAGCTGTGTTCAGCATGGGAGGAGAACTCCTGATCCGAAATGGGAGTATTTCCAAGCAATGGCAAGAGCACAACTCCTGGACATGAACAAAACGTCACAAGCCGCCGCATGAGTTGGGAGAGTGTAAAGTCTGGGCACCTTATAATTCCGTTTATGCTCTTTGCAGACTATGTGGTTCATTTGGCTTTATTCCACTGGGGTGATCATGAGGGGAAAGCGGGCCTTGGCTCAGGCTGTGTTCAGCATGGTAGGAGAGCTCCTGACCCTAAATGGGAATATTATCAAGCGATGGAAAAAGCATATTACTGGACATGAACAGCACCTCACAAGGCGCAGCACAAGGTGGGAGAGCGCAAGTCTGGGCACCTTATAATTCCTTTTCTGCTCTTTCCAGATTATGTTGTTCTTTTGGCTTCATCAAACAGTGATCTACAGCTCCCACTGGGGCAGATTGAAGCCCAGTGTCAAGCATTTGGAATCAAAGTCAGCTCCTCCAAATCTCAAAGCTCAGGATTTCTCCCATCGGGTTGGGAGTGTTGTGGAAGTTTCTGTTCAGCGAGGAGGAATTTGTGATGAAGAAGAGTCCTTGTTGAAACAAAATAAACACAGGCTGTAGACTGGATTAAAAGTTTGGATATTTGGTGAAAGAGTTTAATTATTTTCTCGAGAGAACAATCAAACAAAATGACAAGAATGGCAGTTCACAATGAAACAGAGTAACAAGGTGACCCCACAATTCTGGTGCCCGCGTAACACTAGACAACTCCTTATATCCTCTCCTGCCCCAACAGAAAAACCCTATCATGTTTGGAAAAAACTTTGATCTAAACAAAACACTTCATCTCATTCTACTTTTACGAATGAGTAAGAATTGAATAACCACACAGATAAACAGTCATTGCCTATGTAGAAAATCATTATCTATGTAATTTTCCCATCACAGGAGTCAATTGCTGTCCCAAGTGAAGACGTTCTTGTATCTCAAAAGCTTATTTCAAACAGTGAAACTTCTTCCAACACAAAAACCACATTACTACTGTTGGGGAAATCCTTCTATAAACTGACAACTGACTCCATGATGAATTAACACAGTGTTTATCTTGTGGTCAACAGATGAAATGCGTTTCCGAGCAGTTCTACGTGCACGGACTGATGGAAACTTGTCTAGTACAGAGGTTCCAAAAAGGCACTTACACAATAGCGTGCTCAGGGTTATATTGGTCCCCTTGTGGGGCCTGATGGTCAGCTATACTGTTGCGGGGTACAATCCCTGCTCTGCCTCTTCCTTCTTGCCTGTCTATTATTTTCAGTTATCATTACTTCACAAGACAGCTATGTTCACTCCCTTCTTAATTGTACGTCCTGTTCTCTGAGTTATCAGACCGTCCTCGAACTTCAGTGTCCTTGGCCTCACCATCTCCTCTTCTCGTGCTCACTGTAGCTTATCTGACTAAGATAGCCTTCCTGTTCTCTCCCTCCTAGCCGTACCCCAGCTGCAAAGCATAATGTATAATATGTCACACCATAACACACTCTTATTTAGTCTTTGGTTAATTCAGCATATACTTTAAGCCAGCTTTTACGTGGCCGTTCCTGAGTGCCCTGTTCATCACCACCTCAGTCATGTATTATTTTCCACAAATTCCCCTTTTCGCACCTACTAGGTGCGAACACTTTTTACACTAACTGCAGTGCCTCAACGTCCTCCCCGTCCTCAGGCATGGTGAGTAATGGCAGCATCCCAGCGGAATAGGGAGGGCGGCGCTTTTTCTTTGGACAAGGCAGTGGTGATGAGCCGGGATGTCATGGTCCGCAGGCAGGGCACACAGCAACACCCACAGGTAACTAGAATAGCGAGAAAAACAGCAATAGATGTCAAACAAGCAGTGATAAGATTCTTCCATTTGCCAAAAAAGGTTGTCATCCACCCCTCCAATGGATTTGATACACCTGAGGCGTCATGCATCTCCTGGGAAAGGGCTCGAAGTTGGTTCAAAGCCCTGGTGACTTCCCATCCGGGGCAGTGTTGTTAGGGATGACCGTACAGCACATCTCTCCGAACATGGAACAGACTCCTCCTTTTTCAGCCAACAGCATGTCCAGCGCCATCCTATTCTGGAGCGCCATGAGGGACGTTGGGGCCATCTGCTCGGCCAGGCCTTCAATGGCATCCCTAGTTGCATTGCTCAAGCGTAAAACATTAATGCACAAAATTTATCCTATCTACATTTTTGCTGGGAGTGACGGGGAAGATGGCTGAAAGCAGTGGTATATTCTCAAATCCTGCGGCTATTTGATCTGCCAATTTGTATTCATTCGGGACACCCCTAGGAACTCCTATGCTGTCTATATAGGTTGGGGTTCCCGCCCATGGATCAAAAGCGGGCTTGCATACTACGGCCCTGCGCCTTCTCTTACGGTCAGTTGCACAGCCTTATGGTGGGTATAGTGGACTCTACTCCCCACCAAAGATATGGGCATAGCTAATCTAACCATAGCACAAACTCCTGACGTTTGATTTGGGAACTTTATCTGGGAGTACAACCTAAGACCACCACAATAGTAGAATAGTCCTATTCTAGCCACTGGGCCTAGGGCTGTTTTTGTTTTGTACAGTTGTATTACACCAGTCTGGGGGATATCACCTAGTTTGATTGTGGGCTTGCTTGATCCGGTGAGATTGAAACAGTGATATCTTGCACCCTCCCCTTTATGGCGGTAAAATACCCTGGTTTTTCAAAGCCTGGGGAAAGAGGGATGCTAGGGTAGTACAATTGCGGGAAGCTGTCTTAGAGTGTGTGAAGTTCAACATGCATGCATATCCTGCGGGTCCTCATTAGGAAACAACGGGGCCGGGTTAGTGAACATGACTGGTCTAGCTGTGGCACAGGCCACGCACCTTCCATGTGTTGTTCTTTGGCATTCTGTATTAGCCACCTGATCCATAAATTGTCCTGGCCTGCACCTGCTGATAACTCTAACACATCTTCCACCCTCATTTTAGAGAAGTCCTGCACTATTACGTCTTCCTCCTTCAGAGGGGGTTTTACTGTAGTCTCTGCCATGTCAGTGTCATTCTGTGTGTGCGTGAGGGGATCCAAAAATATTTATCTGCAGGGGGGTTATCTGGTCACTTCCTGCTATCCATACACCTATGGCTAACATCCACACATCCTGACCGTTCCTGCTCCCAATTGCTCTATTTACTGACAGGGTTATGGGATTTTTCGTGGGGTCTGAACTATAGTCCCGCTGTATAGTAATATCTCCCATTCATCTTGTTGTACCCACCAATCTCTTTTGTCTGTCAACCTCGCCATGGTTTCCACCCTCCTGTTGTCCAACCCACTTCATACCAGCTGTTACAGAGACTACCTTTCACCTGTCCGGAAGCGCTCCTTTCACAGTCCTCTACCTTTTGATAGTCGTCACAGATGTACACATCTGTGTTTTTGTAGAAACTATTATACCCCCCGCAGTCTATAGCCTGACACAAATCAAAGGTAAATGACGTGGTTGAGTCTCTCACATAGGGGAGAGTCAATCTGGCACCGCACCTTGGGGATGGGCCCTTAGTGTGTTGCTTCACTACTGCCCAAATGCTCTCTTTTCTCTCGTCTAGTTTCATTTCCTTTGTTACTGAGAGGTGGTTGGACACTACAGGGTGATTGTTCTTTGTGGTCTCGGTCCCCATACGCATGTTCCAACACCCAGAATTAATGCTGCAACTCCCACTAATACTACTACTGCTAGGACAACTGTTGTCTTTTTCCCAAAACCCATTGCCTTCCAAGTTATGGATGTACTATGCGGGGGCTGTTCCCCGCCAAAACATCTCTTCATCTATACATTTTGGATTGCTTTTCTAATTTCTGCCAATGGGCGGCTAGGAGGTGCGGCTGGGGCACAATGTGTCAGGTGGTGCCAAGGTGCTCCTTTTTTACCTTAACCTGGACCGAGTGTGAAGTAACCTCCCTCACCTCGTACGGCCCGGACCACCTGGGGTCAGTCCACTTCCTCTTGTGAACTTTGACCCTGACCCAGTCGCCTACCTTGACAGGTAGTGTTGCTTCCTCCTGCGGTTTCCTGTTCGCCAACTGGACCTGCGTAGAAAGGGCTGAAACCAGAGATGTTAGCTTTTTCATATAGTCTGTCATTTGTATTGCTGAAACATCTAACATTGGCATGTGGCCCCCATCTAGTGGAGGTCCTGGCATTTTTCTCCTGTCATTATTCATGTGGGGTCAAATGTGTTCTCGTCCTCTGAGGACCTCATAGCCATGAGGGCCAATGGAGCGCTTCTACCCATGTTAACTTGCTTCCTGCACATGCCTTGGCTATCTTAGCCTTCAATGTCTGGTTTGCTCTTTCCACCATTCCCTGTGACTGTGGATGATAAACTGATCCGAAGGCATGAGTGATTCCCAGGGCTGTTCTACTTCTCTTAGTAGTTGTTGTTAAAATGTGTGCCATTATCTGACCTTATTTGCCTGGGGACCCCATACCCGGGATGAGTTCAGTTTTGAGCCATTTCCCCACTGTTTTTGCGTCCTCTTTCTGGTGGGAATGGCTTCTACCCACCTAGAGAACCTGTTTCTACCATCACCAGAAGATACCTGTTCCCCCTACCACATTTTCTGGCCCATATCAGTATAATCTATACTGATATCTTGAAAACAAGCTGTGGGGACTGGGTACGCTCCTTTTAGTGTGGTGTAAGTTTCTGAACATTATGCTCTCCACACACCCTGCATTCCTGACACAAAATGTGTCACCATGGCCCTCAAATTGGGGGGCCACCACAGCTCAGACAGATTAGGAGAGTGTTTTCTTACTTCATGTGTTGGTCTGTGTGCCTCAGGTAGCAACATTCTGCACATCTCGGTGATGCTGCTATCTTTCCTTGATGAGTGTGGTACATCAGTACATGTCTGTCTCCCCCTTTTCTGAAATAAAATGGCATTGAGAAAGCCATTGTTTCAGAAACATCCATATGAATGGGAGTGAGTAGTCTGGGGAGGTGAGTGTCTCTGCCTTGCTAGGGCACTTTTGAGGTCAGAGAAGGCGGCCTCGGCCTCTGTTGTCCATTAGGAGGGGGGCGGTGAGACAGCGATGACCAGCAGCAGCCACCAGTTCCCTGAGCGATGTAGTTCTGTTGGTATCTGTGAATGACTGTGTGGTGCTGCGGTCTGATTGTAACAGTCACAGGATGTGTTTCTAAGAGTCCAGTGTCATATGGGCGGTGGTGAACAGATGCTGGGGAAGAGTTAGTAGGGCGGAGCTGCGCTGGGATGGTCAGTGCAGGGAGTCCAGTTCTCTGGGGAGTGGGGAAGAACTTCAGGCAATGTTTTCTCGTTTGTGTGAGGCCCTTTAAAACACCACATGTCTCAGCGTCAGTGTCGCTTTAGAAGGCCAGGTGTGGAGGTGGGGAGCCATTTAAATGTTAGTGAACGTTTTATCAGAGGGCCAGGGATCGGCCTGCTGGCCAAATCCTACTGCGAGTGTGACATGCGGGGAA
>NW_022604344.1:0-3223 GCF_008692095.1 Etheostoma spectabile
AATTGTGAAGTGAGAACGAAATCTATTGGATATTTTAAACTTTTTTAGCAAATAAAAAACTGAAAAATTATTCGGCCCCCTTGCGTTAATACTTTGTAGAGCCACCTTTGCTGCGATACAGCTACAAGGCGCTTGGGGTATGTCTCTATCAGTTTTGCACATTGAGAGACTGAAATTCTTGCCCTTCTTCCTTGGAAAAACAGCTCGAGCTCAGTGAGTTGGATGGAGGGAGAGCGTTTTGTGAACAGCAGTTTTCAGTTCTTCCACAGATTCTCGATGGATTCAGGTCTGGACGTTGACTTGGCCATTCTAACACTGGATACGTTTATTTGTGAAACCATTCTTTGTAGATTTTGCTGTATGTTTGGGATCATTGTCTTGTTGGAAGGCAAGGCAAGGCAGCTTTATTGTGTATAGCAAATCAGCAACAGGGCAATTCTAAGTGTTTTACACAAAATCAGTTAACAGATAAAAACACAAGTAAAAACAGTTAAAAAATCATGAGCATTAAAAACTGATAAAACACATGAATAGACAGTTAAAAAATAGACACATAAAACACAAGATAAAAAAGTTACAGTGCAGCATAAGAAATTTAAAGAAATGAGAGTCATCATTTAAAGAAAGGCAGCATCACACAAGAAAGAGTCTTCAGCCCTTGATTTAAAAGAACAGAGTAGCAGCGGATCTACAGGTTCTGGGAGTTTATTCCAGATATGAGGAGCATAGAAAACTGAAAGCTGCTTCACCTGTTTAGTTCTGAATCTGGACAGAAAGTAGACCTGTCCCAGATGACTGAGAGGTCTGGGGGGTTCATAGTGTAGTAGCAGATCAGAATGTAGTTTGGACCTAAACCGTTAGGTGATTTATAAACTAGCAAGAGTACTTTGAAATCAATTCTTTGAGGCACAGGAAGCCAGTGTAAAGACTTCAGAACTGGAGTGATGTGATCCAGTCTCTGGTCTTAGTGGGACCCGAGCAGCAGCGTTCTGAATCAGCTGTAGCTGTTGATTGATTTTTTAGGGAGACCTGTAAAGACACCGTTACAGTAGTCAAGTCTACGGAAGATGAAAGCATGGAGACCAGTTTTTCAAGTCCTGTTGACACATAAGTCCTTGTAACGCTTTATATTCTTAAGGTGATAGCTAGAGGTTTGTAATTGTCTTAATGGGCTGTTAAGGTCAGGTCTGAGTCCATGACTACACCCAGATTTCTGGCTTTGTCTGGTGTTTTTAACATTGGTTGTTTGAAGCTGAGAGCAGACTTTCAATTGTTCCTCTTTGCTCCAAAAACAACACCTCAGTTTTTCCTTCATTTAATTTCAGAAAGTTCTGGCACATCCAGCCGTTAATTTGTTCGATGCACTTAGTCAGTTTTTGTATTGGACTAGTTCCTGGTGATAAGGTTATGTAAAATTTGTGTGTCGTCGCAAACTATGGTAACTTATTTTGTTGTTCTCCATAATCTGGGGCCAGTGGGAGCATGTAGATGTTAAACAGAAGAGGCCCAGAATAGAGCCTTGGGGGACTCTCACACGTCATATTTGTATGCTCAGATGTATAAATTACCTATTGTCACAAAGTAATCCCTATTCTGTAAGTAGGATTCAAACAGTTTAGTACTGAGCCAGAAAGTCCTACCCAGTTTTCCAATCGGTTTAGTAATTGTCATGGTCTACCGTGTCAAATGCCGCACTGAGATCAAGTAATACTAAGATTGAAATTTGCCACTATCTGTGTTAAGGTGGATGTCATTAAAAACTTTGACGAGAGCCGTGGATAACTGCCTCCTGAGCCTGCCAACATCAAGGAATGCCACACAGCTAATGAGCAAGTACAGTCCTCCGAGCTCGGAGGGTTGGAGCTGCGCCACTGGGCAGTAATGTTTCCAGCGTAGTTAATCACCTGCCAAAGAGGCCAGATCAGACAACCTTGCTCTCGGCTTACTCAAGAGGTAGCAGAGAGGCTGCAGTGTACAGTGTACACAGTGTACAAACTAATTAGGCCAAAGATAGAATGGCTGCTGATGAATGAACTTTGTGTTAGTGTGGCTTAAACTTGAATTTAATTTATCAGTTTTAGTCTGTGTTAACGTAACATGCCTTTTCATTTGCAACCAGGGTTCATGGGTAGCAGTGGAATGGGTAGCACTGATGCAAACAGAGGTAATCTCTGGCAACAACAACGTGCTGTTGGGAATTGAACCAGGATCACCTGTTTACTAGACAGGCACTTTAACCAACTAAGCCACAGCCACATTGGGTGTGAACCCAGATGCCCGGCCATGTTGGAGGAACTCGGTGTAAACCCTGAACGGATTACAGTGCAGTATGTGCACTTTGGATACTTGGTGAATGTAGCCATGTCTAAACAACAGAAAGCATCCAAGATGCAAAGGCAGTTTAGGGAAGGTATGATATTCGAAAAATTACAGTTTACTGGCGGTGCGATCCCACGAGTTGGCTCCTCTTCTTAGATCCATGACGACCCGGTGATTCTTCCTTCAGTTACATACATTATAGTCAATAATATCAAATAATTTATTTATTAATTTTTATTCCAGCAGCATCAAAGATGTTGAAATCAGGCCTGGAAAAATGACAAGAACAGCTCTCACAATGCAAGTTACAGAGGTGAACAGTTCTGGTAAATACAATCAGTAATACACTTCCTATATCCAGTGCACCAGAGGAAAGAAACCTTGTTGGAAAAACAGTTCCTCTCAAACACAACAATAGTGAACCTTGGCGAGACAGTTGGAGCTCTTAATATTCTGAACCTGCCCTCGTGTGTCAAGTTTCTTGACCGGTCATTCTATCTCAGCTGAAAAAGGACATCTTGTCTTAGGATGGGCTACGGTCTCGACCTGGGAACATGCTATGAAAACACAGCTTTAGACAACTGTTTCTGTAACAACAACCCGTGGTCCCCCATCAAGGAAACACACAGATGGCAGATACAGTCATATACTCTGAGAGGCATTGGAGATCTATTATGAATAATTAATATGAAATCATGGTTAAATGTATTTTCCCATACAAGCCGTATCGTTTTCAGGTCGGTACAGACATGGAAAGAAGAATGTCATTGCTGACTCTGTGAGTAACGGTGTAAGAGGGAGGGTGTGTGACGAAGTGGGTTTGCTCACCACTTGTCCCATACAGGTCATTAGTAAAGTAAACAACACAGTCACGTTAGTTCAGTTCCATTTTATTAGGTTGCAA
>NW_022604345.1:0-34110 GCF_008692095.1 Etheostoma spectabile
CAGTCCATACAGGGTATTATTAGGATGGGAAGTGGAACATAACGTCTCTTTTTATGCTGATGATCTCTTATTTATGTAACAGACCCTTGTCCCTCTACACCTATAATTTTGAAAACTCTGGAGGTCTTTGTAGTTTTTCTGGGTATAAAATTAATTTCTCACAAAGCATGTGTTTCCTATTAATGAGAAGCGCTTCAAATACAAGATACGGACTTGCACCTTTCATATTTCAAAATCAGGATTTAAGTATCTAGGAATCCATGTCACCCCCCCTCTTCTCTGGTTTGCTAGATGCAATTTTACTCCCATATGGGAGACTAAAATGGACCTCCAGCGATGGAGCACCATTTATTTATCTCTAGCTGGAGAGTTACTGTGTTAAAATTAACGTGTTGCCTCGGTTTCTATATTTATTTCAAATCTTCCGGTTTCCTTCCAAAGTCTTTCTTTCGAGCACAGAAAAGTTACTTTCAAGCTTTTCTATGGGGAGGTAAAACTCCAAGGGTTGCGTAAAAAAGTCTTGAAAGACCAAGACAAAGGGGTGGGCTCGCCCTCCCCAATTTAAGGATTTACTATTGGGCTGCAAACGTACAAAAAGTGTTACTGGTTTCGACTCCTGAGGCAGACTGTGTAGTGCAGAGGCCAGTTTTGTAAATGGCGTCACTTGCTTCATTGATTACGTAAGACTCCCTCTCTTACCCCGACACATTTCACTTCTAGTCCGTAGTAAGCGCGACTCTTAATAAAAATATTTTAAATAAGCCCATTTTTTACAAAGCTATACCCTCCTCAGAATAATTCCCCTGTATTGTCCATGAGGATGTGGAAAGCATCGGTTGCCCTGCTTACTACCTGCGCGTTCACAGCAGGCTCTGCAGTGTGGGAGGAGCTGTGGAGGGGGGGCTGTAGCACAGCGGGAGAGCAGGGGAGGGACCTGTAAGGTGTGCTGTTCATTTGTTGGCTAATTCCACGTTTTTCTCAGAACTCCCTACTGCAGCTTTAATCCACGGAGAAATGCACACATGTATATGCATTAACCAAAAGAAAGGTAATCTGTAGGCATTAATCAGAAAAGAAGTTAATATGTACATGCATTAATCAAAAAGAAAATTGATCTGTATAATCATTGTCAGCAGACCTTGTGGCGCAATGGTACGTTGTCTGACTCCAGATCAGAAGGTTGCGTGTTCAAATCACGTCAGGGTCAAATGTTGATGGGTGACAGTAGTCAGTATGTTGGTAATGTTGAGTACTCCCTCAGCAAGGATTTGAGAATCAAAGTCTTCAATTCCTGTATTAATATAGGCTTTATGCACCAATTTACATATACATCTAATACCTGAAACACATCAAACAACTGAAAGACATCAAACACATCCACCACTGAGCACAAACAGATCAAACACCTGAAAACATGTCAATCACATCAAGACATTAAACACGTGAAACACATCAAACAGATAAACAACGTCAACGCCTGGAGACATCAAACATCTGAACATATCAAACACTTGAAACCATCAAACACCTGAAACAAATCAACACCCTAAAACACATCACACTCAAAGACATCAGCACCTGAAAAATACAAAACATCAAAAACCTGAAACACATAAAACACATCAAGACATCACACCTGAAACACATAAAAGACATTACACACATCAAAGACCTGAAACACATCAAATAACAGAAACAATCAACCACCTTAAACACATAGAACACCGAAGCACAAACACATAAAAAACATAAAAACATCGAAGACATCAAACCCAGAAACACATCAAAACATCAAACACCTGACACATCAAACACCTGAAACCCATCAAAAACCTAAAACACATCAAACACCTGAAAGATATCAACACATGAAACACCTGAAAAAATCAAACACCTTAAACACCTCAAATACCTGAACACATCAAACAACATCACAACTCAAACACCTTAACAAAATTGAACACCTGAAACACATCACCTTGAACGATCAAACCCTGAAACAAATCGACCACATGAAACTATCAAGCACTGAACACATCAACATCTGAAACACATCAAACACCCTGAAACACATCAACACCTGAACCATCTCAAACAAAAAAATCAAAGACCTGAAATAGATAGATAGATAGATAGATAGATATAATATTTGATCCCAAAAAATGGGAAATTACAGTGTTACAGCACACACACAATATACAACATACAATATACATGAATAATATAATTATAACAAAATATAAAGAAAAATATAAGAATGTAAGAACAAATATTTAAGTATATACAAGATGGAAAACAAACAAAAACAAAATGTACATTAACACATCAAACACCTGAAACACGTTAAATCTGACACACATCACCCACATCAAACACCTGAAACACATCACAAACACCTGAAACACCTGAAAACATCACGACTCAAAATAAACCTTACACCTGAACAACATTAATCACCAGCTTCAGGTAAGGGGCCTCAAAGACCAACTGCTTTCGCAGCATCTGTTCCTGTCTTCTGGAAGCAAGTCCTCCAAAGACAAACTGCTTTCGCAGCGCCTGGTCTCTGCCAAAGCCGCTGGCCTCCAGCTACCCGGAGAAGAACCCTAAAACTTAAATCAGTCACTTAGACGCAAAAAGTAAGGAAATAGGGTTCAAGTTTTGAAAAACAAAAGTCATCACTTGAAAGTCATATATTGTAAAAAGGGAGGTTTCTGTGTCTTTTTTATTCAAAACCCGGTTGATTGCAATATGAATACTGTGAAAGTAACAAAACGCTTAATCCACGGAGAATGCACAATGTATATGCTTAACCAAAAAGAAAGTTAATCTGTAGCATTATCAGAAAAAAGTTAATATGTATATGCATTAATCAAAAGAAATTTGATCTGTATAGCATTAGACAGCAGACCTTGTGCGCAATGGTAGCGCGTCTGACTCCAGATCAAAGGTTGCGTGTTCAAATCACGTCAGGGTCAAATGTTGATGGGTGGCAGTAGCTCAGTATGTGGTAGTTGGGGTACTCCCTCAGCAAGGATTTGAGAATCAATGGCTTCATTCCTGTATTAACATAGGCATTTATGCACCAATTTACATATACATATAATACCTGAAACACATTAAAGACATCAAACATCTGAAACACATCAAAGACATCAAACACCTGAAACACATCCAACACTGGAAGCACACAGATCAAACACCTGAAACATGTCAAAACACATCAAAGACATTAAAACCCTAAAAAACATCAAACACCTGAAACAAATTGAACACATGAAACACATCAACAGATAAAACCACGTCAAACGCCTGAAACTAATCAAACAAATCAAACACCTGAACATATCAACCCCTGAAACCATCAAACACATAAAAGACTGAAGCACCTGAAACATATAAAAAACATCAAAAACCTGAAACACATAAAACACATCAAAGACATCACACCTGAAACACATAAAAGACATTAAACACATCAAAGACCTGAAACACATCAATAACAGAAACACAACACATCAAACACCTGAACACATAGAACCCGAAGCACAAACACATCAAATACATCAAACACCAGAAACACATCAAACACATCAAAGACATCAAACACATAAAAAAACATCAACAACCTGAAACACATCAAACCCTGAAACACCGAAAGATATCAAACACATGAAACACCTGAAACAAATCAAACACCTTAACACATCATATACCTGAAACACTCAAACACTCAAACACCTGAAACAATTGAACACCTGAAACACATCAAACACTGACATATCAAGCACCTGAAACACATCAAACACCTGAAACACATCAAAAAAACACAAAAAAAATCAAAGACCTGAATACATCAAACACATCAAACACCTGAAACCACGTTAACACTGACACACATCACCACATCAAACACCTGAAACACAACAAACACCTGAAACACATCAAGACATAAAATACATTAACCCTGAAACACTTAATCCCAGCTTCAGGTAAGTAGGCCTCAAAGACCAACTGCTTTTGCGTCGCACGGTCCCTGCGTACTGGAAGCGAGGCCTAAAACTTAAATCAGTCACTTAGACACAAAAAGTTAGGAAATAGGGTTCAGGTTTTGAAAAAAGTCATCACTTGAAAGTCATATATTATAAAAAGGGAGATTTCTGTGCCTTTTTGAATTCAAAACCAGGTTTGATCTGTACATGCATCAGTCAGCAGACCTTGTGGCGCAAAGGTAGTGCGTCTGACTCCCGATCAGAAGGTTGTGTGTTCAAATCACGTCAGGGTCAAATGTTGATGGGTGGCAGTAGCTCAATATGTGGTGGTAGCAATAATTTGAACATCGACGGTTCATTTCCTGTATAAATTAGACTTTTATGCACCAATTTACAAATACATCTAATACCTAATTCCTGAAACACATCAAACACATTTAACACCTGAAACACCTGAATCACTACAGACACCTGAAACCCATCAACCCATTCAACACCTGAAACACATCAAACACCTGAAACACATCAACCCATCACACCTGAACACATCAAACACCTGAACACATCAACACCTGAAACACATCAAACACATCAATCACCTGAAACACATCAAACACCTGAATCACATATAACACCCGAACCACATCAATTCAAAACATGTGAGGGTCAAAAGCTGATGGTGGCAGTAGCTCAATATGTGGTAATTGGGTGTCCTCCCCCACCAAGGATTTCAGCATCAAAGGCACATCAATCATGTGAAATACATAAACACTCCTCTGTTTTAGTTACAGTGAGGAATCACACTTCTCTTCCATCTTTGTTGAGAGTTGCAAATGCGCAGTACCTAGGTAAGGATTACAAGCCAATCAGGAGCAGTATAGGCTGGACTACAGTAGAGCTGTTTGGAATCAGTGTTTTTTCTTTTGGAGATTCATGATCCCTAATACCTTTCTAAACCACTTACCCTGGTCCCTGACCCCTGACCCCAGAGCTGGTAGCTCTGTTCCTTGGCTGAGCCAGTTGGGCCCCCTGCTCTGGCTGGCTGGAGCTCAGAGGCTTCAGTGAGGAGGCCTCAAAGACCACTGCTTTTGCAGCATCTGGTCTAGTCTTCTGGAAGCGAGGCCTCCAAAGACAAGCTGCTTTCGCAGCGCCTAGTCTCTGCCGAAGCTTCTGGCCTCCAGCTGCCCCGAGCAGAACCCTGAACTTAAAGACTAACACGGCTTGTACATATAAGGTTCTCTAGGATGTTTTGTGACCTCACTCATGACGTCATCATGAACTCACAGCTGATTGGTCAGTAGTTCTTTTGATGTATTATAGAATGCTGTGATGTCATACACCGTAGACAATTCCAGTCTATAAGACTTTTCTCATTTTATTTTTATTTATTTTGAGGATGAAAACAAAATACATTGTAAAAAATATGAGAATATACACATCACACTATAAATGTGTAAATTAATTAACGTATATAGAGCAGACATATTTTCACATGTAAATTGGTAAATATATATTTGATTATTAATAGCTTTGATAGCAGGATCATTCTCAATACTTTTGTAAAACCTTTGTCTTTCTGGGAGTATATCCACTATAATACATCTCTTAAAAGTTCATATCTTTTGCTATGGTTAGGCTCGTATCCAAACTACTCTGGCAGATGAATACTAGTGTCGATGTAGCCTGGAAATAATTAGCAGCTGGTAGATAGATCTCCCCATCGGGAAGTAAATCCCCAGTCTTCTGCGTGAGAGGCGGAGGCGACCATCCAAGTTTCAGTAGTTTTTGGTGTTGGAACAAGTTTCACTGTTTTGAAATAAGCTTTTGAGATACAAGAACGTCTTCACTTGGGACAGCAATTGACTCCCAACCGATGGGAGAAATCCTGAGCTTTGGATTTGGAGGGGCTGACTTTGATTCCGAATGCTTGACACTGGACTTCAATCTGCCCCAGTGGGCGCTGTAGATCACTGTTTGTGAAGCCAAAGAACAAAATAATCTGGAAGAGCAGAAAAGGAATTACAAAGTGCCCAGACTTGACACTCTCCCACCTTCTGCTGCGCCTTGTGGGTGCTGTTCATGTCCAGTAGATATGCTTTTTCCATCGCTTGACATATTCCCATTTAGAGCCAAGAGTTCTCCTCCATGCTGAACACAGCTGGAGCCAGGCCCACTTTTCCGAGAAGTCTTACGCGTTCGCCGGGACTTCCTCGAGGCTTGTAGCATTGGTTAGCTGGTAGAAAGTCCCCCCGTCGGGGAATCGAACCCCATCTTCCGCTTGACAGGCGGAGATACTGTCCATTATACTAACGAGGAATGCACAAGTTAATATTTGGCACATCCAGAAATAGGTGGCGCTATTCCAACATTCAGACCGCAGTCAATGCATGTAGAAATATTTAGGTTTACTACATTTTGCTGTCATTAAAATACATGACAGAATCTGTGACTGAATCTAGTTTAAAATCTCTGTTTTGTAGCATTTTGAACATTTGCAGTAAAATAAAAATTGTGCATTTTCCCACAAATATGCAAAATAAATGCATTTCGTCAGTTTTCCGTAGTGTAATGGTTATCACGGTTGCCTAACACGCGAAAGGCCCCATTTCGTAAAGGGCGGAACACACCTTTCTTTGTTTTTATTGACTTCGCACAGTCAAACTCTGCGAAGTTAAACTCTCCATAACCTTCACGGAAAAATCTCCCTGACGTGAATCGTGGCCAGGCCTACCGAAGTTTCCCCAGTGCAGTAGTCATCACATTCAGAGATTCAGGAATATCCGGTCTAAAATTGATGCAGAAAAACTAGTCCATGCATTTGTTACTTCTAAGCTGGATTACTCCAATTCTTTATTATCAGGCTGCTTAAAAGAGTCCATAAAGATTCGTCAGCTGATCCAGAATGCTGCAGCACGTGTTCTGATAGGAACCAGGAAAAGAGATCACATCTCACCGGGTTTGCTTCTCTGCATTAACTTCCTGTAAATCCAGAATAGAATTTAAAATCTTCTCTTCTCACCTACAAAGCTCTTCATGTTCAAGCACCATCTTATCTTAATGAAAAAGAAAGTTGATGTGTTATGCATTATTAAAAGAAAGTTGATGTCATAATGAATTGTGATGATAAATCAAAAAGAAGTTGATGTGTATATGCACTTACAGTTCTACAATGTTATTTTGTAGTTCTCGAATGTTATTTAATTTCTAGAATGTTAAGCGGTCGATCTAGAATGTTAGGTTCTAGAAAGATATCTTTCAGTTCTGGAATGTTAAGTCTCAGTTCTGGAACAACAACAGGCATTGTCACCAGACTTTAGTATGATCTGAGGAACAGGATGTCAGCACATGCCATGATCGTAGAATGCAGGCACATTAGTCTGGTAAATAACAGGTATTTTTTCACTGGGATGGAAGTGCTAAATTTTGCAATCGACAGCTGTCTTCCCCAATACAGACACCTGATACTATGCAGAACTCACGGATTCCCACTCTCTAAAACACAACCGCCCAACATGGGCTCGAACCCACGACCTGAGATTAAGGGTCTCATGCTCTACCGACTGAGCTAGCCAGGCACTTCTTAAGATTCAAGTTGCGGTTCTAAAATGTTACTTAAAATTTCTGAAATGTAACAGTTCCAGAATATTACTTGGCAGTTCTAGAATGTTAAGCTGCAGTTCCAGAAAGTTAGTTAAAGTTCTAGAATTCACTTGCAATTCTAGAATGTTAGGCTGAAGTTCTAGAATGTTAAGGTGCCATTCTTGAATGTTAGCTCTAAGTTCTAGAATGTTAAGCTGCAGTTCTAGAATGTTGATGTAAGTTCTAGAATGTTAGGCTGCAGTTCTAGAGTTAAGCTTCCATTCTAAAATGATAAGTTACAATCAAGAACAATAGGTTGAAGTTTTAGAACTTTTAATAATGTTAGGTTTAGTTCTCGAATGTCAGTATGCAATTCTAGAATGTTAGGTTAAGTTCAAGAATGTTATTCATTACACTTCTAAAGGTTACATTGTAGTTCTAGAATGGGAAGCTGCCTTATAGAATGTTAAGTTGCAATTCTAGAATGTTAAACTGCAGTTCTGAAATGTTAAGTTGCAGTTCTAGAACAATAGGATGTAGTTTCAAGAATTTTAAGAATTATGGTGCCAAAATGTTGTTAACAGTTCTACAATGTCACGTTTGGTTGTGGAATGTTAGGTTTGAGTTTGAGATTCCAGAAGCTAAGTATTGGTTTAGGTGTGACATAAGAGTCCAAATTTTTGGTTAAGTAAACATTGGCATTGAAACAGTAAAACTTATGTTATGTTATGTTTTCAGACTATAAATTAGAAGTCTTTGGAGAAGATATTGAAGGAACAGAAATGGTTTTGTGTAAAGAAAACACATGCAATTGCACTATTGTCACAACTATTCGGAGGTAAACTATACTGAAGTTTAAAATGCTTAATGGCGTCTTTTATGAGTGGAATGTGATTACATCACATGGTGGACAATGGGGAGATATTATAAGGGTCAAACCTGTGGACGCACTAATATATTTACTTGTTTCTTACTTTCAAAAGAAAGGTTTTGCCAATACAATGTTTGCAATGTTTTCATTTGCCATGTGACAAAAGAAGTTTATGCTAATGGTTAAGGATAACATTTATTTTGCAGGGGAGGAATGTAGCCCTGGAATGAACCTTATCGAAAGTATTTTGTTTGGTTTACAGGCAACACATAATTTAGCTGCATTCTGTTTAGTAATGCATTGAAGTATGTAGTTCTATTATAAATTATGCAGTTCTTCATCCTGCCAGTAGGGGGCTAGCTGTGTAGTGGTTTGTGGTTCCAAACTTACTGTAATACATGGTAAGAAGAAGACACTTTTGGCAGAGAAGTTGAGGCCGTGTAGTAAAGGAGAGACACGTTTGGTGTGTGTCCGCGGTAGTGAACTCGAACTCGCTGTGTGAACAATCCTACTGTGAAGGAATAAACTGAACTTTTATACACTACTATCAGCGTCTCCGTCTGAGTGGTGTAACAGTTGCATGCTGAATTTCTGAGTCTAAACTCTTGATTTGAACAAATACAGGGTGACAGTAGCTCAGTCCGTAGGGTTGGTTGGGAACTGGAGGATCACTGTTCAAGTCCCCGTATGGACCAAAAGTACAAAGTGTGGATTGGTGGCTGGAGAGATGCCACTTCACCTCTTGAGTAAGGCACCCGTACCCCCCCCCAACCGCTGCATTGGCTGGCAGCCCACTCACTCTGACATCTCTCCATTAGTGCATGTACACATCGTGTGTGTGTGAATTCAGGACTGTGTGTGAGAACTACCAAAGTGTGGCCACAGAGTGTGAATTGTAATTTCTCCATTGGTCATCAATAAACTGATTAAATCAAATTATCAATTCATGTTATTGAAAGAAGGATACTGCATAAAAAACTAAAATGTTGTGGCTAGATAGATACTTTATTCATCCCAAAAGGAATTTTAGGCAACCGTAATAAGACAACCATAACACACAACACATCACACATACAATACAGGCCAAAAGTTTGGACCCACCTTCTCATTCAATGAGTTCCTTTGTTTCATGACTATTTACACTGTAGATCAAGGGTCTTCAACGTTTTCCAGGCAAGGACCCCCAAACTGATGGCAAGATGGAGCGGGGACCCCCTATATTATATTGTATAACATTGTGTTATATCAACTGGTCCTATAGTGCCATGTATGCATTGATGACTGAAAGACATCTTCTGCCTCCATTTATCTGTTTACTACAGTGTGTTGAATTAATGTTAATGTGTATATAAAGACATTTCAATTAGTGGAAAAAATTGCAGGGGGGGATATAAAAAAAAGTCTAATCAACCAAAACTTTCGCGACCCCCATGCAGTACCTCCGCGGACCCCCTGTTGAAGACCCCTGCTGTAGATTATTGCTGAAGGCATCAGAACTACGATTGACCACAATTGGAATTATGTACTTAACAAAAAAGTGTGAAATAACTGAAAACATGTCTTATATTCTAGTTTCTTCAACGTAGCCACAATAGTTAACATTAACATAGGTTAATTAGTGCTAACTAACATGCTAGTTATGACAACTAGGACAGTGGTTCATACATAATATTGCATGGATCACTTGAGTGTTGTTGGAGCTAAATCCCGCTCCATTCTCAGGATTCAGGCAATTAGTAGTCAAAATTTCAGATGTTGATGTGTGAATCCATTTTATTACATAGGATATCCTAAGACAAAGTTGGATCAAGCTATCACAGATCTCCCCTTCCTTGGACTCCTAGTCTTATCCACAAAGGGTGGGGTAGGGGGGGGGGGGGGGGTCTCCAGGTCACAGTGATATGTGATGTGTTTGTGTGCTTATTCGTTATCTTTCAGTCGGAATGTGACAGAAAGTTTATGACCCTCAGTTCAGGACTTGCAGAGCAAAAAAGCAGTGGACGTAACAGTGGGACTGGAACCATATCCAGGAAGGTCCCTAACAATCAATTCTACTTCTGACACATTTAGGAGAGGCTGGATTCTAACGGAATGTATTGCAAAACAACTTAATGCCACAAACAACCAACTATATACTTATAACAACAAACTTAATGCATGACCAACATGTCTTCATTTATATTGAAATAATGCTTTTACCTTTTGGCTTGAATGTATAATGCAAATCACAAACAATGTTTATGCACATAAAACATTTTAAATTCCAACAGTGTATATAGCAGCCAAGTTTGTTTTTTATATGCGCAGATCACCAAGAGCTGGCGGGCAGAGCTCGTGGTGCACAAACATCGGCAATGAGCACGGGCAGGTCCTGATGTCCGTGCTGACCGTGGAGGAGGGCCAGTGGCTGGAGAGGATGGCTGCTGGGTTGATGCAGCGCTACAGGGACGCTGGCACTGCTGCCGCCACACACGCGGGGCACGGAGACTGAGGCGGCCATGAGGAGACCCTGACCAGGTACAGGAATGCCAAAGAGGCCATAGGCCTTCCTCTTTTGGACCAGGCAAAGATGCAGACAGTGTGGGAGACGAAGCGGAAGCACACTGCCTGCTTTCAGGACGTGCCGGGTTGGACCTCTATATTAAGAAAGGCCAGATCACCAAGGGAGGGGTGGTCTTGCACATTTATCGACGTGCTTGCGGCACCGCATCCATAGAGTCCTTCCACCTCCATCTGAACCGGTTCATCCCCGGTAAGTGTGTGAGTGTGCTCATTTAGTTACATCTTTCTAAATGTAGTTACTATTCTCACATTGCTGTGTGGGACCTGGTCTTGTTTTAGGGACCAGTGCATGTGGAGCGTACTTCAACTTGTACTTGCTGGAGGGGAGGAGCCGGTGGAATGAGGACAGAGGACGGGAGGCCGTCACTACACTACACCTCCGCTGCTACAGCCAGCAGCAGCAGCAGGTTCTCAACCGACTGACCCAGGAGTTTTATGGGCTCATGCTGGTTGAAACCTACATGGAAGCAAGGGAGTCCACCGGTAAGCACTCAGCATACACGGCGACTACACACTCGTTTTTTTCTGTGGGTCTCTCTCATTTATTTTAACTCTGGTTTGTTTGTCTGTTTAAGGCGAGCTGACAGGTATGGATTACCTGTTGGCTCAGTCGGATCACAGGGCTGATCAGGATTTGTGGGGAGTCTGATGTCCCTGATGACCTCCGGCTGGAGGAGGAAAAAGAGCAGGAGGAAGTTGAGGAGAGCCTCGCAGTCGATGAGGGCTTTGGGGAGGAGCTGCTCTTCAGCATTGAGGCTCTCCTCTGAAACAGAGACACAACCAGGCCAGACCCTGATTATGGAGCGCCAGCGTCTGCTGACAGGGTGGGTGCAAACATACACACACACACACACACCCTCTCTTACTTTAATGTTTTAATCCACTGTTCTCTCCCATTCTCTCTGAATGTCACTTAAGATCCTGCCCGCTGACACAGAGGTCCCCCCTCCAGCTGTCTCCCAGGCCGAGGGAGAGCAGCAGGACCATGGCCACAGACAGCCAGCCACTCCTGACAGCGTCTACGTAAGCACTATGGAGGCACAAATTGAATGCCTTATTTGTGTTATCTGTCACATGACAATACCAAGTGTTATATATGAGAACTTATTACACTTAACTTACATGACTCTTACTTTACTGATGTCAGTCCTCCCCCTTTAGAGCTGCCCTGGTCCTGAAGAAGCTGGGTATAAATGTGTGTGTTAAGCTGATTCACAGGAATGATGCTCTATCATAGAACTGCACTTCCCAGAGTGCACCAGCAGCAGCAAACTGGCTGCTTTGCACCTGATCAGTCATTATCACTGATTTGGAGCACCTGTTAAGACACGGAGGTGCTCAGTCATTCAGGCAAACAAACTGCAGAGGGAAGACGCTCCAAGTTAACTCACAAGTTCAGTCCAAAGACGCCAATGGTTGGTGGAGTGTTTGATTTACTTTCATGATGTTTTGAAATACGGCTTCTTATGTTTATTTGTGTAGCTTGGTTAAAGACACACATTGCAGCATTGACCTAATTAATGGATTTGAGTTGAATGGATTTATGCTAAAATAATGATCATTTTGAGTTTGAAAGAAATTAAGAGTAAGATACAAAATAGTAAAATGTTAAGTTCTGTCAAATGCTTTAACTTTATCAACCTTGTAAGATTCATGAAATTGTCTTAATTTATTCAAAGTGTAATGTCTAAGTGGTGGAGGCATTTAAAATGTATTTAAAAATGTCTGAAATGTTAACTTTGGTTCTGTCTTTAAAGGTTTACAACCTAATCTACTACTAATTGACCACTAATCTATTGACAGACCAAGAATCTGACAAAGCCAAGATTAAGTTGGAAATTTGAGTTGTACTTGTGTCCTTTTGGAAATTGAACAAGAGGAGAACTTGACAGTTGTAAACCAACGTGCAGCAGCCTGGCCCTGAGGATAAACCGCTTCAGATCCAGAACTTGACACTCACTGGTGAGGCATTAACACTTTGGTTTCCTCCTGAGATTTACACTGAAGCCTGTCTGTCTGCTATCGGTCTGACGTCGTGAAAGTGGGAAGGCCATGGAGCGGAGGATGCTGCAGCAGGCCATTCCCTCCACCTTTGTGCCCATGGTGGCCACGACCCCGTTGCCCCAGGCCATGCAGCTGCTGGAGGCTCCACAGGAGCCTGCCGACCACCTGGTCTACAAGGACCCTGAGGACACAGCTGGCCAGGGGGTCTACAGGAGGAAAGAGGTGCCTCCAGCCTTTCCTCTGTCTGCCCCCGCGTCCAGCAGCAGTCAGTCATCATTCAACCACACACACACACACACACCATTTGTGTCTGCTCTATAACCTCTTCCCCTCGTGTGTTTCATACGGCCACCGCCGCCAGTGTGACTGGTCCACAATAAAGGTGAAAGCCTCAGAGCTGTCTTTCAGTTTACTCTGGAAAACTTTCTTCATTTGAACTTCCAACTGAATCATGTCCTGAGAAGACCAGGACGCTATAGCGGGACAAAGTCCAAATTGGCAGCTAGAGAGAGAAAAGGTAAGATTTCAGTCTGGAACAGAGCATCTCTCTCTTTCTTTCCTGATTTAATGTTAACTCACACACTCAACCGTAATCCACTCTGATATCCATTTAGTGACACTCACCTCATTCTTTCATCTGTGTCCATGCAGGCTCCCAATCCCACACCCACCCAGGTGGAGCGCTGGACCGCGGAGGCTCTGCAGGACGCCGAGGAGACCAAGGCTGCTCGGGCTTCTCTCCTCCTAGCCGCTAGTACCTAAAGAGAGTAGGTAGAGCTGTAATATCAAATATTTTAATATTCTGTAGCCTAAAGTCACTGAAATGTTTAATTTAGATTTGTGATATGTCCACGCAGGCCCCTAGTCCTGCTTATTCTCCTGTGAGGACAGTTGTATCCCCCTCATCAGATTCTGACTCCGATCAGGCTGGTACCACTTTGACAATTAAGAAAGAGGTAAGTTTCATATGCTGATGCTCTCTGGACAGTTGGACCTTCAAACACATAGCAAAGAAACCAAAGTAACTCCCCCTCTTTTTTACATTTGTGTGTGCGTGTGTGTCCAAGCAGAATCCTAGTCCCACACCCAGCCAGATGGACCGCTGAGGCTCTGCAGGATGCCGTGAAGACCAAGGCTGCTCGGGCTTCGCTCCTCCTGGCCGCTAATGTCAAAAGAAGAGAGGGTAGAGTTGTAGTATTTCTCAGCAGGACGGCTTCTACAGACAAGTACTTTAATATTCTGTAACCTAAAGTCAATCAAATGTATTTAGATTTGTGTTGTGTCCACGCACGCCCCAAGTCCTGGTGATTCACCTGTGAGGAGGACTAAGAGGATTCTGACTCGGACCAGGCTGGTACCACTATCAGGAAAGAAGAGGTACGTTTCATATGCTGATGCTCTCTGCACAGCTGGACCTTCAAACACATAGCAAAGGGTTCCCATCAATAGAATCCTGGCTAACTTATTCTTTGTTTTTTTTTTTTTCTCATGTGTTTCCATGCAGACTCCCGTGCCCAACACAGCCATCGTGATCTCCTCTGGTTTGGAGAGTGAAGATGACTCTGTGGTGGTCATCTCTTCAGACTCTGACCAGCCTGGTCCGAGTCAGACTGGGAAGAATAAAGTTAGGATTGATATGCTGAGATGGTTAATAAATACATCCATAGTGTCGATGTTAAACGTTCACATGCATTGCAAAGTAACCCCCCTCTTCTTCGTTGTATGTGTGAACATGCAGAATCTGTGTACCACATCCAGCCAGGAGAAGCACTGGGTCGCTGAAGATCAGGTCAAGAAGTGGAAGAAAACCAAACGTGAGTAGAGAGGATGTGGGTTAGGGTTCTTCTTCACATTACTCTGCTGTCCGCTCAGTGGCACCTGCTCATCTGATGCACAAACGCTCCTTTTCGTACATTGTCTCGTACAGCTAGGAAACAGAGGCCCAGCACCATGATGCGGGTGAGGGACTACCCTCCTGTCCCTGAGGGAGAGGAGCTCCCCAGGTCCATAGAGTACAGGAGTAAGAAGAGGGTTGAGGCAGTGGCCGTAGCCAAGAGGAAGGGTAAGGACATCCAGAAAATGAGGAAACTTCCAAAGTTTTACCCCTGCTCCAAATGCGGAACGCCCAAGCGCCGGTCGTACGGGCATACCAAGGATAATGGTGTAGACCTTTGCGCCACTGCCTCGGGTCGTTCTGTGGAGGACTTCCTCAGGGACATGAAGGAGGAGGCTCAGCCCAGGGTTTCCCGCACAAGAAGAGGTCCCTGGAGGAGGCAAAGGCCAGGAGGAAGGGCTGGCCTTTCCACAAAAAGAAGGCATACACCTGCCAGCTGTGTGGCATGTCCGAAACAAGTGAATATGGGCATGCCAGAAACTGAAAGCACTTCTGCTCAACAGCGGGAAGTACCCAGAGCAGTGGCTATCTGAGCAGAGGGCCACGGCCGACGACTGATTATCTGTTGTAGGTGTCCGTTAGGATGCCCGCTGGGTTTTGTTTTGTAAGGTTTGTTTTTAAATAACATTTCTGTTTTTGTTCTTTTTCCAGCCAGCAGCGTGAAGGAGGAAGAGCCACAGACAGCAGCAGCAAAACTTCCCCTCTGGTGGTCCGGCGGGGCACAAGGGACACTTCAGCTACAGAGGAAACTACTTTTGCGAGACGGCGGCCGCAGGACGGATGACTTTGAGGCAGTGGGTGAAGTCCTGTATACCCCGGACCACCATCTGGAAACATCAGAAAAAGTGGAAAGTCACACGGGAAGGTCTTGGGCTCCCTCCAAAATGGAGGACGTGTTCCCTGTGTGGCCGACACATGGTCAGAGGCACTGGCCACAGGTTCCACAGGAAGACCAGGGAGATGTGCTCCAGAGCCGACCTGAAGAAAAGGACTATGGAGCAGTGGCTGATGGAGAAGAGAGGGGGCATTAGCAGTGCTGCAAAAACACTATGATGGAAGAGGGTAGAGAGGCAGTAAAATAATTAAGATTCTACTTTGTATGTAAATGTCTGCTATTTGTTTGTATCTTGTGTTTGCAGAGTTTGTGTTTTTATAAATGTCTGACTGGTTATACCTTTTAGCTGTGTAAACATTGTTGTTAGTAAGACTTCATGTTTACAGCTCACATTTCAATCACAAAACTTTAACTGGGTTAATATCAGCTAAAATTAAGACTTCATAAATATACAACACCTGCTGCAATGGCAAATGCTTAAAGTCAGTAGTACAGTATTGGTCAGACACTGGGGGGGGCTGGGGACCCACTTTTCTGCAGGATTTAGTCATTTCTGCTCTTTTTCACAGTCTGTCAATCTTTTATTTCTGTTTTTTTTTCAAGTTGACCAAGAATAAGCTTTAAGTATATGGCAAAAAGTAGGAGATTACATATTTTTCCTGATTTGAACACAAAAAGAAAAAACCTGAGTCATGTTTGAGCGGAGATTTATTTTTGAAAAAGTGAAACAAAAGTACATTTTGACTTTTTGTTAATGCATGAGCACTACAGAGAAGAGACTTAGAGTTAAAAGCATGGTCGCACTCATCATGCCACACTAAAGGAACCACAAGACTACACAACCCGGTCAGAGGAGTTGCTAGCAAGAAGTTCTTGCAGAAACCGCGATAGTAACCTGCCATGCCTGAAAAAACTCCTAAGTTCTACTCTAGTGCTGGGCACTGGTAGAGAGACAACCGCAGCCACCCTAGTGTCCAGGACAGACCTGCCCCTGCCCAACCTGCTTGCTGAGGTAAATGACAGTGGCCTCACCAAACTCACTTGGCCAGGTAAAGGGTAAGGGAGGGGTCTGCCATCCGTTGGAATACGGTTTTTAGACTGGACACGCGACTCCTCCACTCACTATCACCGCACCTTCAACCCGGATTCCAGCTTAGAACCCAGAGACGGATCTACTGACATTGGTTCAAACTGCGGTTAAGTGACCGGCAGTGATAGTAACTGGCTGATCTGTCATATCACGTGACCTTACTGCTGGATCAGGGACGCACACTGGTGCAGATACAGAGGAAAAAACCCTGACTAATGAGACCATCTAACACAAAAGCCTTCAGCTCAGCCTTAAGGAGGGAAACAGACACAGAAATACTAATGTACTGCTATCTTACGCAGATCGGTCTTTGTACACCTGTCAAATTTACCTAAAGTAAGGTCAGACGCAAACGCATCCTCCTGAAAAGCTGCCATTGTACGCTACTAACAAGCACAATCACTTTAAAGTTGGATATTAATAAGGCCACAAAATAAGCCTTCAACCTTGTCTCACAGAAACAAATCTTCCCCAAAACCAATACTAAACCCTGTATATCTTCTGAAGCCGTGCCGGGCTCAAGGCAACTTACAGGCAACACATCAGCGGCCGAAACCCTGAAACGCCAGCCCCCTTTGGAGAACGCTGTCTCCGCCCAGGACTGACTCTGAAAACAAAAAAGGCAAAACGATAAATGAGTGTCTAAAGGAAAGGCTGATTAGGCCCAGTTGGACACTACCTGGACTGAGGAAGCAGGTTCACAATCACACACACCAGCAAAGCCACGGAGACAGCACACAGGGCTACATAAGAATATCAAACCGAAAGACTAGAACAGACAATGAAAATCGTGCATACAAAAGCTCCCAGACGAGCCCCCAAAAACTGTTACAACCCAAAGTGGCCTAGAGGACGCAAACCGCTTAAAATAATAACCTCGGGAAAGAAAAACGGCAAATAAGGCAATTTTATCGTGCCCGCACAATACGAGGCAACTTAAAACCATCGTCAAAATGAAGATGAAAATAGGCACTATTCACACAATATCAAGTTTGATTCGAAGCCGGTCCCAGCGCCTCTCTAGCTGGCTTCCACAGAAGCTGCTCCTGCACACAGCCATGCTGCACTCTTAAGCTGCCAAGCACTGATCAGCCTCAGCTGCTGGCCTGTCATCAGCAGCACACACCTGCAGAGAATCACAAGCAACACAACACGTGACTATGACATGTAAATGTGCTGTATTTATATAGCGCTTTTCTAGTCTTAAGAACTACTCAAAGGAACCATTCACACACTGTGACCGAGGTTGCCGTACAAGGTGCCACCTGTTCAGATTAACACTCACACACATTTACGCAACTCGGGGTTCAGTGTCTTGCCCAAGGACACTTCGACATGGGACTACAGGGCCAGGGATTGAACCACCAACCTTCCAATTGGCAGGAAACCGCTCTACCACTGAGACACAGCCGCCCCTGTAAATTTACAGTAATATACTGGCAGCAGCTTCGCCAGTAAACTACTGTTAATTTACAGTAAGCATACTATATTTTAAAATTAAGGTACTTACTGTAAACAGGTATACAGTTACTAACTGTATTATTTGAGTTTACAGTAATATACTGGCAGCAGCTTCACCAGTAAACTACTGTTTATTTACAGTAGGCATACTGTTTAGGGATGAGCGAGTACAGCATTATCTGTATCTGTATACCACATGAATTATCTGTATAAGGATCCGTACTCGGACTGGGCGGGGCCTAAACCTTTGGCAGCTGACAGTAAAAAAAAAAAAAAAATCTCCGATGGCAGAGACGCAACGGGAGTTGCATTTAAACCAAGCAGCATGTCTGAAACCCACATTCACCAGAAATCCACTGGTTACTATGTAAGGACTACAAACCGAAGTTAAAAACAAACCTGAAGCTGAAGAAACCCTAAACGTTAACGGAACAAATCCGCAGACCGCTTTTTTGTTGGCAGCATCTTTGCCAATATTACACTAAAAATATAATTTCATGTTTATTTTGATTTACTGTAAATAAACATAATTGAATTTGTTGTACATGTACAACAATTGTGTTGACAGCCCAGAAACATAGTGTTATGAAAATCTCAGTATACTGATCCAGAAGAATAAATTCTGCAGCTTTAAATGCAGGGAACACTGCAATAAATAATTAGTCTTAAATAACAATGAAAAAAGCAAGATTCAAAATCCAATTAACTCTTTATTTTAGAATCAATCACAATGTAGTAACTCATCTTGTAACTGCTTGGCTCCGATGCAGTAACCGTTATATCAGCAATTTTTAAAACGTCAATGAAACACTTGAATGGGGCAAAACACTACATACAGCCGCAAGAACTAAACTAAACATTACAAAAACTAGCAGATATTGTTAATTGATGAATGACAAATGATATCTGCAGCTAAACAAAACAATACAGAGAAACTCAAACAAAGTCCCACTTGAAGTCGTTGAGCTTCCTGATCAGGGTGCAGACATGCGGGTTCACTGTTGAAGGTTTCTTCTGGACCATCTTTCCAGTTTTTCTGCTGGGTGCCTTTGATCCTCTCTCAGGATTAATCCCCATGCAGATCCAAAATGACAATGGAACAACACAAATGCTATAGGTTAATGAAGAATGGTTCATTTTGGAGGAGAATATATACTCTTTTAGTGTTAAAGGCGCTACAGCTTAATTTGTATTTTTCTTATACAAGTAGTATTCAGCTACTAAACAAGAATAAAAACTGTATATGATTTATGCCATTGTAGAATTACACATTCCAAAGGAAATAAACAATGCAGTTACCAATAATTTAGAAATGTCCACAAGTATATAATTTCTGGAAAAGATATTTTACAGCATAATACAATTAAGTTCACTTTATTCCTTCTGCATTTGTTGGTAACATTTCATGAACATTGGAGCTGTGTTGTTACAGTATTATTTTAGAAAACTTTAATGAGGGAAATATTCTTTTATTTTGAAATGTCACAAAATGTAATGATGCTTGACGGTGGGTAGTTACAGGGCGGTGGGTAGTTACGGGGCGGTGGGTAGTTACGGGGCTGCTGCTACAGCGTGACGAGTGACAATAGGCTGGGTTTTTGCAAAATTACTTTAAATCCTTAATTTTTTTTACTATTTTAGTCAATGTATAAGCTTGTTGCAAATTAGAAGCTTAAGCAACTGAAATTATAATCTCTGAGCACTTAATCAATAAAAAGTCAATCCTGGTGTATAATACAGTATGTGTGCAGGTTAAAGTTGTAGTAAGTTGACATTACCGTACGTTCACACCGCCACCGACTTGAGCGTCTAAAGTTACCGGTCATTCATTTTCAATGGAAGCTTCTCTCAGCTGCAAGGAGCGGCAAATCTGTCGGCGTCGCATTTTGGGCGTTTTGAGCACGTTGATAGCTCATTACCATCGCGTCATAGCTCATTACCATAAAGTTGAAAAATTTCAACTTTATGGTAATGAGCTATGACGCGGTTCAGCGGCAAGCAGCTTAATATAAAATGGCTGTAATGACTGTAATATAAAATATATGATATAATAATGAACTCAACAAGGTAATGCAGAGTAGACTGCTATACAAACAATGTACCGGTACTATTAATCTCAGGCTTTCAGGCAGCGGGACAGTCTGGATCATGGCAGGAGTGGCAGACACCTGCAAAGAAAAAACATAACAAAAATGCAATAATTACCTTATAGTAGCATTTTATGCCTTTATTTGGATAGGACAGCTTAGAATTGAAAGGGGAGAGAGAAGGGGGATGACATGCAGCCGAGGTCTGCAGCTCGGAGTCAAACCCGTGGCCGCTGCATCGGAGTTAAAAATGACAATAAAACCGTTTGAAAAATAGATAACAAGTCAATATTATATCTTCGTTTACACAAAAAGTCCGTTATCTAAAGTTATAGTTTTAGTAGTAAACCAAAGCAAATATGACTAAACAATGTTCATTAGCAGAAATAAAAAAGTCCGCCTAAAATCTTTGAAAAAAATATAATGAAGCCACAAAATAGACCATGAAACCGTTTAAAAAAAAGATTAAAAGTGAGTAACACGTCATTATAACATTCTCCTCTTTTGCACAAAAAGTCTGTTATCTAGCTAGTTAAAGTTATGGTTTTATAAGAAAACCCGAGCCAATATGAGAGCACCAAAGTCTGTAAGGTTCCAGTAGATTAGGGTAGATGCAGCACTGCGTTAAAGATTTTTCAAAATGCGTGTACAATATAATGTTAGGCTCCTGGAGGAAAATGTTTCTATGGGGTACTAACGTCTATAGGGTACTAACACCATTAACGTTAAGATGGCTTAACGTTAACGTTGTTAGTGATAATGTCACTGACCGTGATAACGTTAGATAGCTAACATTACTACTAACACCATTAACGTTAAGATGGCTTAACGTTAACGGTGTTAGTGATAATGTTACTGACCGTGATAACGTTAGCTAGCTAACATTACCACTAACACCATTAACAGTGTTTGTGGTAATGTTAGCGACTGTGATACCGTTAGCTAGCTCACTGGACAACTGAAAAAAAACGTTAGACAAATAAACAACAGAAAAATATTGTGCCCCCCTGGAATTCCTTGAATTTAGTGTACGGTTTGGCACATTGGGAGCACGTGCGTGGACCGCTGCATTACTGCTTTAAGGTCCTGAACAAAACGCCAGTCGACCGGTTTTCCCTTATCACGAATTTTTTTGACAGGGAAAATAGGCGTGCGAACGGGTGAATCAGGACACGGAACAATAACACCTGCTTTCAAAAGAGAGTTAAAAACCGGCCTGATTCCGTTAATTGCTTCTTGTTTCAGTGGGTACTGAGGTTTTTTGGGCCTGAAATCTGAGCGAGGAGTGATGACGACAGGCTGACAATTTTTATGAGCCCCACGTCATACTTATGCGCTGCCCACAGGTGATTCGGCACTTGGGACAGCAACGGAGAGATATCTGAGGGTGAAACAATCACAGAATTATTCAAAAACGTGTGTGTGTGTGTTTCAGCTTCTTTCCGCTGGAACACACTGCGTGTGGCTGTCACCCGATGCGACAGGAGCTTCCGATAAGCTCCCGTGGAGGGGGAGGTGTACACATTCCCTTCCACGGTTCCAGTAAAGTCAGTCAGTCAGCTGGTCACAGTCCCGGACAAACTGTCCCAAGTTTCTCCACTGATCTGTGTGAGATTTGGACAAAGAAATATGAGCACGTGAATGTTGAACTCTGAAAAACACTCTCTGTTTTTCAGTCAAGTTTACAGCTACTGCACATTTGTTTTCATGCCAGTATAAGTAAATACACTCAAGCTCATCTGCTTCTTCATTGGAAAAAAAAAATCTTCAACAAACATGTCATCTTTTCCTGATAAGACAAAATAAGTGCCATGTAGGTTTAGTTCTGACATGAAGTCAGCAAGGGGTTAAATCACGTCTCTGGCCTCATGCAGCAGGCCTGCAGCATGACCCAGAGAGAGATATACCACTGAAAAAATCAGCTGAGATGTGTGTGTGTGTGTGAAAACAATGAGTCAGGCTGGCTGTGACTTCTAATCTCACAACCTTGAGACCTGTAGGAGTTTGAGAAAACTCCTATGCCGAACATTAGATCTCTACCTAACAAATTCACAGGACACAGGAGAGAGCAAAACCGAATGGTTCTCTCCTGCTCCGAATCATTTAGATTCCTATGTACACACATCATGAGGTTGAAAATCTTTCTGGGACAACTGGGAGTGCAAGTGCTCCAAACCACCCAAACCACAGATTATGCCTCTAAACCAACTCTACACCCCTTCCATGCACCTTTTAAAATTGTAGCAGCCAATTTATACCCCTCAGATAAAAACATTACATAAGTAGGAATACCTTCTAAATGTTTTTTGTTCTAGGTGACAATATTGCGTCTAGAATTCTCCCTATCGTGTGAGGAAGAGTGTGATGTTTATGGGCTGTAGCGTGTGAAAGCATTTACTTCTTTGCAAGCAGATTAGTTAGTGTGTTTTGCATTTTTACTTCCCTTATCCGGTGCAGACTGGCTCAGACTCTCCACCACTCCCGTTCCCCTCCTCCCTTTCATCCACCCGTTGCTGGCTGTAGGTGTGATACCCAGCTGGGGGACCCCTCGGTTGTCGTCTCCCTTCTGTATTTCGGGATGGGCATTTGTCTGCCCAGTGACCTCTTCCTCCGCAGTTGAAACATGTGTCTCGGTCCACTGCTGGCCCCTGCCCTCCACTTCGTCTTCTGCCTCTTCCTCTCGCTTTGCCTCTGCTTCTGCCCCCCCCCTGTTCAGCCAACGTTGACACTGTCAAAGTTATTTTTCTTCTGTTTCTCTTCTTGTCAGCCTGCTCCGCTGATTTGTAGCATTGGATGACGGTACCCGATGCTGCTGTTATTGTCAGATGTAGGTGGGGGAGAGGCCGTGGCTGCTTGTAGAGAGAGAGCTTGCAGCGAGGTGGGGGCTGTGTGGGATCTGGTCCGCTCCTGGTGCTTGCTTCTGGGGGAGACACGGACGGTGTTTCTCCCTTCGGCCTGGGTGCTGGAGGTGGGTAGGGTGGTGGTTTGAGCAGCTGATCGCCATCTTTAAGACTCGGATAGAGGGAAAATGCATTAGTGACAGTGTTCATTTCTCCTCTCTGTGTTTCAACAGCATTATCTGTTCCCTCCTTAGTTACTAGTTTTTTCATCTGTTTTCTTTCCCTACAAGTGGCTTCTTCCATCCACTGACTAAAACATTCTTTGTTTTTCTCTATTTGAATTAAATCCTGGGTGCTTATTGTTAATGGGTGGAGGTGTTTTACCCCCTCTCAATAATTTTTCTTCTTCTTCTAAATCTTGCTTTAGCATCCTAAGCTTCCCTGTGCTCAAAGAGCCATTCTCAGGGAAGCCATGCTTAGTGGTCCAATAAGCCAAACAATCTAAGGTTTGTGGACCATATCGTTTCACCATCTCATCAACCAACGGGCCTGAAGGAACGTGTGATTTTGTGCCTTTATTGCCCATGTCTAAATATGAAATGAGCAGGCTAATTGAAGTACTTCTTTTTCGTATAATCGTCACTATACGGCCCAGTTTAGTCTCTCGGTAAACTTTGCGAAAAAACCTGAAAACAGCTGTAACTTAATTTAAGCTACAATGACTGTTTATCTGTGATAGATTTTAGCTCGATGAAAATCCAGATAGGCAGCTACGATGACTGTTTATCTGTATGATTTCAAAATCTATCCTTCACCCCGTCCTACTCCCTTGTTTGATGAGATGATGTCAAATTAGTGGTTCATTCTGTTCAACAACCTGGATGTTTAAACCCACGAATAAAACCCTTTTTCTCTTGTTTTTGTAAAAACCTAAAATTTCCCAAAACAAAAGATAAAACTTTCACCAAATAATCCCAGTGAAAACCTTGGTCAGTCTTTGTCTCACACGGTGTCTCGGTATCCAATTCAAATTGTTTAAAATTGAAATTCTAACTTACCCCCGCTGTTTGAAATTGCTTCCTTTTCGTTTGGATTTCAGAGTGGAATCAGCGAGCCCTCCGCGGTTCTGACCCTCTGTCTCTCAAAGATGTTTTGGCGAGGTTTAGAGGCAGGTGATCCTCAGATCCCTGGGTGCTAGCTGTCATCAGTCACCAGCGGAGTCCCGATCTGATCCCTCCTTGAAATCCTGCCGACAACGCCAAGTTTGTTGTGGAAGTTTCTGTTCAGCGAGGGAGGAATTTGTAAAATGAAGAAGAGACCTTGTTGAAACAAAAATAAAGACAGGCTAGAGACTGGATTAAAAGTTTGGATATTCGGTGAAAGAGTTTAATTATTTTCTCGAGAGAACAATCAAACAAAATGACGAGAATGGCAGTTCACAATGAAACAGAGTAACAAGTGACACCACACATTCTGGTAAATACAATCAGTAATACACTTCTTTATATGCAGTGCCCCCAGAGGAAAACCAACCCTTGTTTGGAAACCAGTTTAATCTCAAACATAACAATCAGTGGACCTCAGGCAGACAGTTGGAGCTCTTACGTATTTCTGAATCTGTCCCTCGTGTGTCCAAGTGTCTTGACCGGTCATTCTATCTTAGTTAAAAAAGGACATCTTGTCTCTTGGATAGGCTCTGGTCTCGACCTGGGACCTGCTATGATAAACACCGTTCTAGGCAACTGTTTCTGTCAGGCTCCACGTCATCTATCCTTGGTGGGAAAATGCAAAGTCATAACATATCCAGTTGTCTCCTACAAAGAGATCACACTGAGGACAGATACAGGAACCAAATACTCTGAGAGGCATTGAAGATATTATTATGAATAATTAATACGAAAATCATTGGTTACATGTAATTTTCCCATTACACATTACTACTAACACCATTAACAATAAGCTAGCCGTTAACGGTTTAGTGGTAATGTTAGTGACCGTGACCACCAGATGCTTAACTCTACTAGCGGTTAGCTAACATTACTACTAAGTCGGTGTTTGTGGTAATGTTACTGACCGTGAAAACGTTAGCTAGCTAACAAATACCACTAACACCATTAACGTTGAGCTATCTTAAAGTTAATGGTGTTAGTGGTAATGTTAGCGACCGTGATAACGTTAGCTAGCTAACATTACCACTAACACCATTAACAATAAGCTAGCCGTTAACGGTGTTAGTGGTAATAATAGCAACCGTGATAACGTTAGCTAGCTAACATTACCACTAACACCATTAACAATAAGCTAGCCGTTAACAGTGTTAGTAGTAATGTTAGCGATCGTGATAACGTTAGCTAGCTAACATTACCACTAACACCATTAACAATAAGCTAGCCATTAACGGTGTTAGTAGTAATGTTAGCGATCGTGATAACGTTAGCTAGCTAACATTACCACTAACACCATTAACAATAAGCTTTCTTTGTATATAAATGTCAGCTGTTTCTATTGGCTTGTTTGCATTTTGTGTTTGCTGTGTGTGTGTTTTTATAAATAAATGTTTGCCTGGTCATTCCTTTACCTGTGTGAACATTGTTGTTAGTAAGACTACATGTTTACAGCTCACACTTCAATCACAAGACAAAAATAAAAAAAATAAAACAACTGGGTTGATATCAGCTAAAAAAATGACTTTATAAATATACAACACCTGCTGCAATGGCAAATGCTTAAAGTCAGTAAGTAGATTAATTAATTAATTATTATTGATTAGATTAAGGGGGGGGGGGGGGCTGGGGGACCACAGCACACTGGTTCCCACTTTTCTGCAGGTTTTAAGCATTTTCTGCTTGTTTTCAATGTTTGAGTCAATCTTTTATTTTTTGAAATTGATCAAGATTTAGAAACCGAGATACTAGCTAGCCAACGTCGCAGGGGACCTGTGGTTTACCTGGGGTGAAGATCAGAGGTGAAGGTGGGGGTCGATGGCGGACATCAAGTGGTCCGAGTTGAATCGGAGTTTCACGCTTCGCAGGACCGCAGGCTGGATGACAGCTCCAGTATGTACGGTAAAACAATTAGTAATCATATATTCACTTCATTTAGGTAAAAAATTACAACTTTTGAAACGTGTTTTTCACTACAAACTGTAAAATTGAAATTTACATTAGCCAGCGGTCTGTGGCTCAGTTGGCATATCCCTCCGCGGTGACGCGTAACAGCGTTAATAACGCAGATTTAAAGTTATAATATAGTTAAGTAAGAGCTCAATGGTGTTTGGGTTGTATGCCGAAGTGTCTTATCTAAATTCCTGTTTTAATTAAATCCTCACTCATCTTTATGGAGGGGAGAAATCTTATGAAAAAGCTAAATACAAATATAATGAGGTTTAATTAATGGAATAGCCTACAGTTGGGCGATTTCACCCCATGCAATATAATGTCATGTTGCGGGGATTAATTATCGTTAACCATTACAACAATACACATTGATGACACTAACTAAACTTTAAATAGGACCTGAATACTGTGAAACACACTTTGGTTTCTCTTCCAAATCCTGTTTAAAAAAGTGTGTTTTACGGTGCGTCTGTGACCGACCACTGTTGTGTGTAGGGTAGGTTGTATGGATAAAAGTTGCAGTCTCGCCAAAATGCAAGCTCGTTGGTGTGTTACTTGTATGCCGAATTTCTTACACTAAACCCTTGATTTCATAACATCCTTATTTATGTTTGACGAGGTTATAATTATTCATGGAAAAAGTAAAACTAATGTAAATTGTGAGATTTTGTTAATGGAATATGGTTTGGCGATTTCCCGGCATGTAATAAAATAGCACGTTTCGTGGATTAGTTATCTTTAAACATTTCTACAATACACATTGAGGACACATAACTATGTATATATGTTGTTGTGATTAATGTTAATTTTTTTTGTTTTAATATTCTGCAGCAGACCGCAGCGACAGCGGCAACCCCCCTGCGCCGTACGGTCTTAGACTGACATCTGGTGGTGAGTGCTTGTAACTGCATTGGATTTCATTATTTCATTATCACCGTTGTAGAACAGTGATAATAAAAAAGTTTTAAAAGGTATAATGTAGTTAAAATAGCAGCTAATTTACTACACAATAATAATATGTATGCATGATGTTAAACAAAAATTGGTAATAAGCAGTAACCCAACTAAAAATAGAAGCTGAAAAACGTCAGGGTCTCCAAGCCTCTCTGATCACCAGACAGAAAACACCTGTGGATGATCAGGCACCCAGGAAACACAACAACATACAGGTCTCTTCCAAGAAAAAGCCAGAGTAGCATTAGAGAAAGTAACACCCCCTCCCATAAGAACAAACACAGCTTGGATGTTGTTCTTCACTACTTTGTCACAAGCAGTGGGTTACAAACACACATGAGAAAAACAACAAAGAGTCACACACAAGACAAAGCATCAGCAACAACTTTCTTGTGTCTAATGTCTAGATTAAACTCTTGACTAGCAATGCCCAGCGCATCAGCCTCTGGTTATGGTTGTACATACGGTGCAGGAAAACCAGGGGGTTTGTGGTCGGTGGCTACCACGACTGTATTGGTGCTGGGACCCACATACACTTCAAATGTTGCATGGCAAGGAGCAAGCCAAGGCATCCTTCTCAATAGTGGAATATTAAGTTGATTGTGCTTAAACTCAACTGAGAAGTAGGAGACAGGATGGCTAATGTCGTTGGGCCCATCTCCGGCTCCAGCAGCATCGCTCCGGCTCCTTACTAAATATTATATTATACTAATACTGCTCTAAGGGCAACCTGCACAACTGGTTTATTTACATTTAGCATATTATTTAAGCAGTTGCACATTTTGTTTTCCAATCTTGTATATATTTAAATACCTGTTCATATGTTTCCTGTTGTTGTTGTTATTATTATTATTCCATGTGGATTGTACATATGTATATTTTTCCTGGCCGGACCATGGATGTTCATGGCTAACTGCAACACTTTCTGACGGTACATAGTGGGAACAACAACTTGGTGCATGGTACCCCACTCCTCATCCAGTCCATCCCTTGCTAACGTAGCTCGGGCAACCCATTTTTGCATCAACATTTCATCATTCACACAAAAGGAATGTGCCTTCTCCCCCTATTTTCCCTTTGCAACTCCCACAAAACATTTAGTGAGACTAGCGTCACCTTTTTGTGCTTCACGCAAGGACTCACGTGACGCAGTCAGTAATGGAGGGATTACTATCGGCATAGTTGAGGGGTCCTGTTCAGGAGCTGAAGACTCTGGAGGACCGTGGAGGGCAGTTTCCCTTCACTAAAGCTGGGGCCCAGGGAATCGGCCAGGTCGGCGTCTTCTTCCTGCTTACGAGCCTGGGATCGAGTGATGACGTTAACAGTAAACACGACAGGATGACTTTTCAACACTTCATCCATATGTGTCTGGTATCTGGGATTTCCACCACTTCGGACTAGGCAGTACTTTATTCCCAGCTATAGCATTACCCATTATAGACTCAACCCGGATATAGGAAATGAGCAGCGTGCAGCAACATCAAAGACGCCCAAAATTAACTGGACACGCACACGATGAAGTGGTGCGGGTACGTATCCCATTTCTATGCCACGGACTATTATACTTGCTTTATAGGAGGTCTTATTGCTGAGAGGCAAAAGAAGTAAGAGGACGAAAGAGTATCTCTTAGTATCTTAACGTGCCGCTGATCTGCAACAAGTCCTGTCAATGACACAATCCATCAAAAATGAAAGGCTTAAAACATTCCTCAGGTTCTTCAGCAGGCCTAGCCAGTGTCACAAGGCCAGAAGGACCCACTTTCTTGATCAAACCAACACCTTTAAGACCAGCTGGGAGGAGGCCTCAAGGAAGACCCAGGACTAGGTGGAGGGACGTCCAGCTGAGAGGAGGCCTCGGGGAAGACACAGTACTAAGTGGAGGGATGTCCAGCTGGGAGGACGCCTCGGGAAGACACGGTACTAAGTGGAGGGACGTCCAGCTGGGAGGAGGCCCTCGGGACCAGACCGGGGCCTCGACGACCAGACCCGGGCGGCAGAAGCTGGCTCTGGGGACGTGGAACGTCACCTCTCTGTGGGGGAAGAGCCGGAACTTGTGCGGGAGGTGAAGCGCTACAGTTAGATCTGGTGGGGCTTACCTCTACGCACAGTCTCGGTTCTGGAACCTTACTCCTGGATAGGGGTTGGACTCTGTACTACTCCGAGTTGCACAGGGTGTGAGGCGCGGGCGGGTCTGGGTACTCACAAGGATCTTGGAAGAGACGTCCAGCTGGAGGAGGCCTCGGGGGAGACCCACGACTAGGTGGAGGGACGTCCAGCGGGAGGAGGCCTCGGGGAGACCCACGACTAGGTGGAGGGACGTCCAGCTGGGAGGAGGCCTCGGGGGAGACCCACGACTAGGTGGAGGGATGTCCAGCTGGGAGGAGGCCTCGGGGAGACCCACGACTAGGTGGAGGGATGTCCAGCTGGGAGGAGGCCTCGGGGGAGACCCACGACTAGGTGGATGGACGTCCAGCTGGAGGAGCCTCGGGGAAGACCCATGACTTGGTGGAGCAACTCCTAGTCCAGACCAGTTGGAATAAGGCTGAGGATTGTCAATCACAATGTTAGGGAGGTCCCTTTGAGTTGCTGGATGCGGCACTGGAATTGAGGCCATCTTGGAAATGGAGGGAGCAAAAGCCGATTGGCCAGGAACAGTTGAAGGAACGGTAGAAGAGGGAGGAAAGGGGTGAAGGATGTATGTGCACCGGGTTTTGTGAAGCCTGCAGACATGGATGAAAAGGCAGAGATCGCCTGAGACAATGACTGACAGAGGGAGCAGGCACATGGGGGACACAACCCAATCCCCGCCAGGGGAGCTGGTGATGCGTGCCGTGGCTGTCGAGGCCCTGTGACGTCAGGCGGGACGCCGGGGAATGGGGTAAGGACAGACCAGTTGTAAAGATGAAGGCTTACAATCAGTGGGTATGGTGTCCAAGTCTATCAGAAGCCCTTTCCAGTGATGGCTGAGCGTTACTGTGCACCCTCCAACTGAGCTTAAAGACGTAAGCAACCTAACTAAATGTTAGTTAATATTAACATAGGTACAGGCTAATTACTGTTAAGGGAGGAAACTGCTGGGTCGGGTGCTCCTGTCATAGGGGTGGCGGCAAAGGTCAGGGGCCTCGACGGACCAGACCCGGGCGGCAGAAGCTGGCTCTGGGGACGTGGAACGTCACCTCTCTGTGGGGAAGGAGCCGGAACTTGTGCGGGAGGTGGAGCGCTACCAGTTAGATCTGTGGGGCTTACCTCTACGCACAGTCTCGGTTCTGAAACCTTACTCCTGGATAGGGGTTGGACTCTGTACTACTCCGGAGTTGCCCAGGGTGGCCGCTGGGCGGGTGTGGGGATACTCACAAGCCTCCGGCTGAGCACTGCTGCGTTGGAGTTTACCCCGGTGGACGAGAGGTCGCCTCCCTATGCCTGCGGGTGATGGGGGGGGGGGGGGGGGGGGGGGGACTCTGACTGTTGTTTGTGTGTATGCAGCAAACAAGAGTTCGGAGTACTCTGCCTTCTTGGAGACCTTGAATGGAGTCCTGTATGGGCTCCAGTAGGGGACTCCGTAGTTCTGCCGGGGGACTTCAACGCACACATGGGCAATGATGGAGATACTTGGAGAGGCGTGATTGGGAGAACGGCCTCCCTGATCTGAACCAATGGTTGTCTGTTGTTGACTTCTGTGCTAGTCAGTTGTGCATCACAAACACCATGTTCGAACATAGGGAGGCTCATAAGTGTACGTGGTACCAGAGCACCCTAGGCCAAAGGTCAATGATCGATGTTATTATCGTTTCATCTGATCTGAGGCCGTATGTTTTGGACACTCGGTGAAGAGGGGCAGAGCTGTCAATTGATCACCATCTGGTGGTGAGTTGGGTCAGGGGATGGGGAGGACTCTGGACAGACCTGGTAAGCCCAACGCGTAGTGTGGGTAAATTGGTAAAGTCTGGAGGACCCCTGTCCGACGGACTTTCAACTCACACCTCCGGCGGAGCTTTTCGTGCCACCCTGTGGAGGCTGGGGGCATTGAACCTGAGTAGACAATGTTCAAAGTTTCCATTGCTGAAGCTGTGGCGGGGAGTTGTGGTCTAAGGGTCTTAGGTGCCTCAAGGGCGGCAACCCACAAACCCTGGTGGACACAGATGGTCAGGGAAGCTGTCCGACTGATGGAGTCCAGGTTTCGTGGTGGGGGATGTTATCCCGGTTACTCCATGGGCAGTTGCAAGTACTGACAGAGAGGAGCTGTGATGCGTGCTGTGGCTGTCAAGGCCCTGTGACGACAGGCGTGACGCCGGGGAATGGGGGTAAGGACAGACCAGTTGTAAAGATGAAGGCTTACGATCAGTGGTATGACGTCTAAGTCTATGAGAAGCCCTTTCCAGTGATGGCTGAGCGTTACTGTGCACCTCCAACTGAGCTTAAAGACGTAAGCAACCTAACTAAATGGCTAGTTAATATTAACATAGGTACAGGCTAATTACTGTTAAGGAAGGAACCGCTGGGGTCGGTGCGCTGTCATAGGGGTGGCGGTGAAGGTCAGGGGCCTCGGCGGACCAGACCCGGGCGGCAGAAGCTGGCTCTGGGCGTGGAACGTCACCTCTCTGTGGGGGAAGGAGCCGGAACTTGTGCAGGAGGTGGAGCGCTACCAGTTAGATCTGGTGGGGCTTACCTCTACGCACAGTCTCGGTTCTGAAACCTTACTCCTGGATAGGGGTTGGACTCTGTCCTACTCCGGAGTTGCCCAGGGTGTGAGCCGCTGGGCGGGTGTGGGGATACTCACAAGCCCCCGGCTGAGCACCGCTGCGTGAGTTTACCCCGGGACGAGAGGGTCGCCTCCCTATGCCTGCGGGTGATGGGAGGGGGGGGGGGGGAACTCTGACTGTTGTTTGTGTGTATGCAGCAAACAAGAGTTCGGAGTACTCTGCCTTCTTGGAGACCTTGAATGGTCCTGTATTGGGCTCCAGTAGGGGCCTCCATAGTTCTGCTGGGGGACTTCAACAACATGGGGCAATGATGGAGATACTTGGAGAGGCGTGATTGGGAGGAACAGCCTCCCTGATCTGAACCAGAGTGGTTGTCTGTTGTTGGACTTCTGTGCTAGTCATGGATCGTCCATAACAAACACCCTGTTCATACATATATGCTCATATGTACTTAGTACCAGAGCAACCTAGGCCAAAGGTCAATGATCGATGTTATATTGTTTCATCTGATCTGAAGCCATATTTTTTGGACACTCGGTGAAGAGAGGGGCAGAGCTCAACTGATCACCGTTTGGTGGTGAGTTGGGTCAGGGGATGGGAGAGGACTCTGGACAGACCTGGTAAGCCCCAACACGTAGTGCGGGCAAATTGGTAAAGTCTGGAGGAGGCCCCTGTCCGACGGACTTTCAACTCACACACCGCGGCAGAGAATTTGTGCACCCCTGTGGAGGCTGAGGGCATTGAACCTGAGTGGACAATGTTCAATTTTCCATTGCTGAACTGCGGCGGGGAGCTGTGGTCTTAGGGTCTTAGGTGCCTCAAGGGCGGCAACCCACAACACCCTGGTGGACACCAGTGGTCAGGGAGCCTTTTGACTGAAGGAGTCTTTCCGAGATATGTTATCCCGGGGACTCCGAGGCAGTTGCAAGTTATAGACGGGCCCGAAGGGCTGCAGCCTCTGCCGTGACAGAGGCAAACAGCGGGTGTGGGAGAAGTTTGGAGAAGACATGGAGAAAAACTTTTGGTCGGCACCAAGGTGCTTCTGGAAACCCATTCGCCACCTTAGGAGGGGATGCGGGGGACTCATCCAGCTGTATACAGTAACGATGAAACGTTGTTGACCTCAACTGGGAGGTAATAGATCGGTGGAAGGAGCACTTTGAAAAACTCCTAAATCCAGCTGACACGTCCTCTGTGGTGGAGGCAGAGCTGGAGGATGATGGGGATTGTCATCAATTTCCCTGGTGGGGACGCTGAGGTAGTAAAACAACTCCACAGCATCAAAGCACCAGGGATTGATGAGATCTGTCCAGAAATTCTGAAAGCTCTGGGTGTGGAGGGGCTGTCTTGGTTGACACGCCTCTTCAACATTGCGTGGAAGTCTGGAACAGTGCCTAAGGAGTGGCCTCTTCCCTTATTGAAGAGG
This sequence comes from Etheostoma spectabile, assembly GCF_008692095.1. Classification (NCBI taxonomy): domain Eukaryota; kingdom Metazoa; phylum Chordata; class Actinopteri; order Perciformes; family Percidae; genus Etheostoma; species Etheostoma spectabile. Next base: position 33,409 of record NW_022604345.1, read on the forward strand.
TTTCCCTCATCCATAAAGGGGGACAAGAGGGTGTCTGCCAATTACAGGGGTATCACACTTCTCAGCCTCCCTTGTACAGTCTACTCCAAGGTCCTGGAGAGGATGGTTTCGGCGTCGCGATAGTTGGATGAACAATGCGGATTCCGCCCTGGTCGTGGAACAACGGATCAGATCTTTACTCTCGCAAGGACTCCTGGAGGGAGCCTGGGAGTATGCCCAACCAGTCTACATGTGTTTTGTGGATCTGGAAACGCGTATGACGGGTCCCCTAGGAGAAACTGTGGGAGGTGCTGCGGAGTATGGGGTGAGGGGTCCCTTCTCAGGCCATCCAATCTCTGTATGACCAAAGCGAGAGCTGGGTCCAGGAACTCGGCAGTAAGTCAGACTTGTTCCAGTGAGGGTTGGCCTCTGCAAGGCTGCGCTTTGTCACCAATCCTTTTGGTATTTATGGACAGGATGTCAAGGCGTATTTGGGGCGGGGAGGGTTGCAGTTTGGTGGGCTCAGGATCCATTGCTGCTTTTTGCATATCATGTGGTCCTTATGGCATCATCGGTCTGTGACCTTCAGCACTCACTGGATTGGTTTTGCAGCCGAGTGTGTGAAGCGGCTGGATGAGGTCAGCGCTCTCTAAATCTGAGGCAAGTTCTCAGCAGGAAACCGATGAAGTGCTTTCTTCAGGTCGGGAGTGAGTCCTTACCCCA
>NW_022604346.1:0-65443 GCF_008692095.1 Etheostoma spectabile
CAACTCTACACCCCCTTCCATGCACCTTTTAAAATTGTAGCAGCCAATTTATACCCTCAGATAAAACATATCATAATTAGGAATACCTTCTAAATGTTTTTGGTCTAGGTGACAATATGCTTCTAGAATTCCCCTATCGTGTGAGGAAGAGTGTGAGTTTATGGGCTGTAGCGTGTGAAAGCATTTACTTCTTTGCAAGCAGATTAGTTAGTGTGTTTTGCATTTTACTTCCCTTATCCGTGCAGACTGGCTCAGACTCTCCCCACCTACTCCGTTCCCCTCCTCCTTTCATCCCCCGTTGCTGGCTGTAGGTGTGATACCCAGCTGGGGACCCCTCGGTTGTCGTCTCCCTTCTGTATTTCGGGATGGGCATTGTCTGCCCAGTGACCTCTTCCTCCGCAGTTTGAAACATGTGTCTCGGTCCACTGCTGGCCCCTGCCCTCCACTTCGTCTTCTGCCTCTTCCTCTCGCTTTGCCTCTGCTTTCTTTGCCCCCCCCGGTTCAGCAACGTTGACACTGTCAAGTTATTTTTCTTCTGTTTCTCTTCTTGTCAGCCTGCTCCGCTGATTGTAGCAGTGGATGACGTACCCGATGCTGCTGTTATTGTCAATGTAGGTGGGGGAAGGCCGTGGCTGCTTGTAGAGAGAGAGCTTGCAGCGAGGTGGGGCTGTGTGGGATCTGGTCCGCTCCTGGTGCTTGCTTCTGGGGGAACACGGACGGTGTTTCTCCCTTCGGCCTGGGTGCTGGAGTGGGTAGGGTGTTGGTTTGAGCAGCTGATCGCCATCTTTAAGACTCGGATAGAGGGAAAATGCATTAGTGACAGTGGTCATTCTCCTCTCTGTGTTTCAACAGCATTATCTGTTCCCTCCTTAGTTACTAGTTTTTTCATCTGTTTTCTTTCCCTACAAGTGGCTTCTTCCATCCACTGACTAAAAACTTCCTTTTGTTTTTCTCTATTGAATAAATCCTGGTGCTTATTGTTAATGGTGGAGGTGTTTTACCCCCTCTCAATAATTTTTCTTCTTCTTCTAAATCTTGCTTGCACCTAACTTCCCTGTGCTCAAAGAGCCATTCTCAGGGAAGCCATGCTTAGTGGTCCAATAAGCCAAACAATCTAAGGTTTGTGGACCATATCGTTTCACCATCTCATCAACCCACGGGCCTGAAGGAACGTGTGATTTTGTGCCTTTATTGCCCATGTCTAAATATGAAATGAACAAGTATTTGAAGTACTTCTTTTTCGTATAATCGTCACTATACGGCCCAGTTTAGTCTCCGGTAAACTTTGCGAAAAAACCTGAAAACAGCTGTAACTTAATTTAAGCTACAATGACTGTTTATCTGTGATAGATTTTAGCTCGATGAAAATCCAGATAGGCAGCTACGATGACTGTTTATCTGTATGATTTCAAAATCTATCCTTCACCCCGTCCTACTCCCTTGTTTGATGAGATGATGTCAAATTAGTGGTTCATTCTGTTCAACAACCTGGTGTTTAACACCCACGAATAAAACCCTTTCTCTTGTTTTTGTAAAAACCTAAATTTCCCAAAACAAAGATAAACTTTCACCAAATAATCCCAGTGAAAACCTTGGTCAGTCTTTGTCTCACACGGTGTCTCGGTATCCAATTCAAATTGTTTAAAATTGAAATTCTAACTTACCCCCGCTGTTTGAAATTGCTTCCTTTTCGTTTGGATTTCAGAGTGGAATCAGCGAGCCCCTCCGCGGTTCTGACCCTCTGTCTCTCAAAGATGTTTTGGCGAGGTTTAGAGGCAGGTGATCCTCAGATCCCTGGGTGCTAGCTGTCATCAGTCACCAGCGGAGTCCCGATCTGATCCCTCCTTGAAATCCTGCCGACAACGCCAAGTTTGTTGTGGAAGTTTCTGTTCAGCGAGGGAGGAATTTGTAAAATGAAGAAGAGACCTTGTTGAAACAAAAATAAAGACAGGCTAGAGACTGGATTAAAAGTTTGATATTCGGTGAAAGAGTTTAATTATTTTCTCGAGAGAACAATCAAACAAAATGACGAGAATGGCAGTTCACAATGAAACAGAGTACAAGTGACACCACCATCTGGTAAATACAATCAGTAATACACTTCTTTATATGCAGTGCCCCCAGAGGAAAACCAACCCTTGTTTGGAAACCAGTTTAATCTCAAACATAACAATCAGTGGACCTCAGGCAGACAGTTGGAGCTCTTACGTATTTCTGAATCTGTCCCTCGTGTGTCCAAGTGTCTTGACCGTCATTCTATCTTAGTTAAAAAAGGACATCTTGTCTCTTGGATAGGCTCTGGTCTCGACCTGGGACCTGCTATGATAAACACCGTTCTAGGCAACTGTTTCTGTCAGGCTCCACGTCATCTATCCTTGGTGGGAAAATGCAAAGTCATAACATATCCAGTTGTCTCCTACAAAGAGATCACACTGAGGACAGATACAGGACCAAATACTCTGAGAGGCATTGAAGATATTATTATGAATAATTAATACGAAAATCATTGGTTACATGTAATTTTCCCATTACACATTACTACTAACACCATTAACAATAAGCTAGCCGTTAACGGTTTAGTGGTAATGTTAGTGACCGTGACCACCAGATGCTTAACTCTACTAGCGGTTAGCTAACATTACTACTAAGTCGGTGTTTGTGGTAATGTTACTGACCGTGAAAACGTTAGCTAGCTAACAAATACCACTAACACCATTAACGTTGAGCTATCTAAAGTTAATGGTGTTAGTGGTAATGTTAGCGACCGTGATAACGTTAGCTAGCTAACATTACCACTAACACCATTAACAATAAGCTAGCCGTTAACGGTGTTAGTGGTAATAATAGCAACCGTGATAACGTTAGCTAGCTAACATTACCACTAACACCATTAACAATAAGCTAGCCGTTAACAGTGTTAGTAGTAATGTTAGCGATCGTGATAACGTTAGCTAGCTAACATTACCACTAACACCATTAACAATAAGCTAGCCATTAACGGTGTTAGTAGTAATGTTAGCGATCGTGATAACGTTAGCTAGCTAACATTACCACTAACACCATTAACAATAAGCTTTCTTTGTATATAAATGTCAGCTGTTTCTATTGGCTTGTTTGCATTTTGTGTTTGCTGTGTGTGTGTTTTTATAAATAAATGTTTGCCTGGTCATTCCTTTACCTGTGTGAACATTGTTGTTAGTAAGACTACATGTTTACAGCTCACACTTCAATCACAAGACAAAAATAAAAAAAATAAAACAACTGGGTTGATATCAGCTAAAAAAATGACTTTATAAATATACAACACCTGCTGCAATGGCAAATGCTTAAAGTCAGTAAGTAGATTAATTAATTAATTATTATTGATTAGATTAAGGGGGGGGGGGGGGCTGGGGGACCACAGCACACTGGTTCCCACTTTTCTGCAGGTTTAAGCATTTTCTGCTTGTTTTCAATGTTTGAGTCAATCTTTTATTTTTTGAAATTGATCAAGATTTAGAAACCGAGATACTAGCTAGCCAACGTCGCAGGGGACCTGTGGTTTACCTGGGGTGAAGATCAGAGGTGAAGGTGGGGGTCGATGGCGGACATCAAGTGGTCCGAGTTGAATCGGAGTTTCACGCTTCGCAGGACCGCAGGCTGGATGACAGCTCCAGTATGTACGGTAAAACAATTAGTAATCATATATTCACTTCATTTAGGTAAAAAATTACAACTTTTGAAACGTGTTTTTCACTACAAACTGTAAAATTGAAATTTACATTAGCCAGCGGTCTGTGGCTCAGTTGGCATATCCCTCCGCGGTGACGCGTAACAGCGTTAATAACGCAGATTTAAAGTTATAATATAGTTAAGTAAGAGCTCAATGGTGTTTGGGTTGTATGCCGAAGTGTCTTATCTAAATTCCTGTTTTAATTAAATCCTCACTCATCTTTATGGAGGGGAGAAATCTTATGAAAAAGCTAAATACAAATATAATGAGGTTTAATTAATGGAATAGCCTACAGTTGGGCGATTTCACCCCATGCAATATAATGTCATGTTGCGGGGATTAATTATCGTTAACCATTACAACAATACACATTGATGACACTAACTAAACTTTAAATAGGACCTGAATACTGTGAAACACACTTTGGTTTCTCTTCCAAATCCTGTTTAAAAAAGTGTGTTTTACGGTGCGTCTGTGACCGACCACTGTTGTGTGTAGGTAGGTTGTATGGATAAAAGTTGCAGTCTCGCCAAAATGCAAGCTCGTTGGTGTGTTACTTGTATGCCGAATTTCTACACTAAACCCTTGATTTCATAACATCCTTATTTATGTTTGACGAGGTTATAATTATTCATGGAAAAAGTAAAACTAATGTAAATTGTGAGATTTTGTTAATGGAATATGGTTTGGCGATTTCCCGGCATGTAATAAAATAGCACGTTTCGTGGATTAGTTATCTTTAAACATTTCTACAATACACATTGAGGACACATAACTATGTATATATGTTGTTGTGATTAATGTTAATTTTTTTTGTTTTAATATTCTGCAGCAGACCGCAGCGACAGCGGCAACCCCCCTGCGCCGTACGGTCTTAGACTGACATCTGGTGGTGAGTGCTTGTAACTGCATTGGATTTCATTATTTCATTATCACCGTTGTAGAACAGTGATAATAAAAAAGTTTTAAAAGGTATAATGTAGTTAAAATAGCAGCTAATTTACTACACAATATAATATGTATGCATGATGTTAAACAAAAATTGGTAATAAGCAGTAACCCAACTAAAAATAGAAGCTGAAAAACGTCAGGGTCTCCAAGGCCTCTCTGATCACCAGACAGAAAACACCTGTGGATGATCAGGCACCCAGGAAACACAACAACATACAGGTCTCTTCCAAGAAAAAGCCAGAGTAGCATTAGAGAAAGTAACACCCCCTCCCATAAGAACAAACACAGCTTGGATGTTGTTCTTCACTACTTTGTCACAAGCAGTGGGTTACAAACACACATGAGAAAAACAACAAAGAGTCACACACAAGACAAAGCATCAGCAACAACTTTCTTGTGTCTAATGTCTAGATTAAACTCTTGGACTAGCAATGCCCAGCGCATCAGCCTCTGGTTATGGTTGTACATACGGTGCAGGAAAACCAGGGGGTTGTGGTCGGTGGCTACCACGACTGTATTGGTGCTGGGACCCACATACACTTCAAAATGTTGCATGGCAAGGAGCAAAGCCAAGGCATCCTTCTCAATAGTGGAATAATTAAGTTGATTGTGCTTAAACTCAACTGAGAAGTAGGAGACAGGATGGCTAATGTCGTTGGGCCCATCTCCGGCTCCAGCAGCATCGCTCCGGCTCCTTACTAAATATTATATTATACTAATACTGCTCTAAGGGCAACCTGCACAACTGGTTTATTTACATTTTAGCATATTATTTAAGCAGTTGCACATTTTGTTTTCCAATCTTGTATATATTTAAATACCTGTTCATATGTTTTCCTGTTGTTGTTGTTATTATTATTATTCCATGTGGATTGTACATATGTATATTTTTCCTGGCCGGACCATGGATGTTCATGGGCTAACTGCAACACTTTCTGACGGTACATAGTGGGAACAACAACTTGGTGCATGGTACCCCACTCCTCATCCAGTCCATCCCTTGCTAACGTAGCTCGGGCAACCCATTTTTGCATCAACATTTCATCATTCACACAAAAGGAATGTGCCTTCTCCCCCTATTTTCCCTTTGCAACTCCCACAAAACATTTAGTGAGACTAGCGTCACCTTTTTGTGCTTCACGCAAGGACTCACGTGACGCAGTCAGTAATGGAGGGATTACTATCGGCATAGTTGAGGGGTCCTGTTCAGGAGCTGAAGACTCTGGAGGACCGTGGAGGGCAGTTTCCCCTTCACTAAAGCTGGGGCCAGCAGGGAATCGGCCAGGTCGGCGTCTTCTTCCTGCTTACGAGCCTGGGATCGAGTGATGACGTTAACAGTAAACACGACAGGATGACTTTTCAACACTTCATCCATATGTTGTCTGGTATCTGGGATTTCCACCACTTCGGGACTAGGCAGTACTTTATTCCCAGCTATAGCATTACCCATTATAGACTCAACCCTGGATATAGGAAATGAGCAGCGTGCAGCAACATCAAAGACGCCCAAAATTAACTGGACACGCACACGATGAAGTGGTGCGGGTACGTATCCCATTTCTATGCCACGGACTATTATACTTGCTTTATAGGAGGTCTTATTGCTGAGAGGCAAAAGAAGTAAGAGGACGAAAGAGTATCTCTTAGTATCTTAACGTGCCGCTGATCTGCAACAAGTCCTGTCAATGACACAAATCCATCAAAAATGAAAGGCTTAAAACATTCCTCAGGTTCTTCAGCAGGCCTAGCCAGTGTCACAAGGCCAGAAGGACCCACTTTCTTGATCAAACCAACACCTTTAAGACCAGCTGGGAGGAGGCCTCAAGGAAGACCCAGGACTAGGTGGAGGGACGTCCAGCTGAGAGGAGGCCTCGGGGAAGACACAGTACTAAGTGGAGGGATGTCCAGCTGGGAGGACGCCTCGGGGAAGACACGGTACTAAGTGGAGGGACGTCCAGCTGGGAGGAGGCCTCGGGGGAGACCAGACCCGGGCCTCGACGGACCAGACCCGGGCGGCAGAAGCTGGCTCTGGGGACGTGGAACGTCACCTCTCTGTGGGGGAAGGAGCCGGAACTTGTGCGGGAGGTGAAGCGCTACCAGTTAGATCTGGTGGGGCTTACCTCTACGCACAGTCTCGGTTCTGGAACCTTACTCCTGGATAGGGGTTGGACTCTGTACTACTCCGGAGTTGCACAGGGTGTGAGGCGCCGGGCGGGTCTGGGGATACTCACAAGGATCTTGGAAGAGACGTCCAGCTGGGAGGAGGCCTCGGGGGAGACCCACGACTAGGTGGAGGGACGTCCAGCTGGGAGGAGGCCTCGGGGGAGACCCACGACTAGGTGGAGGGACGTCCAGCTGGGAGGAGGCCTCGGGGGAGACCCACGACTAGGTGGAGGGACGTCCAGCTGGGAGGAGGCCTCGGGGGAGACCCACGACTAGGTGGAGGGATGTCCAGCTGGGAGGAGGCCTCGGGGGAGACCCACGACTAGGTGGAGGGACGTCCAGCTGGGAGGAGGCCTCGGGGAAGACCCATGACTTGGTGGAGCAACTCCTAGTCCAGACCAGTTGGAAATAAGGCTGAGGATTGTCAATCACAATGTTAGGGAGGTCCCTTTGAGTTGCTGGATGCGGCACTGGAATTGAGGCCATCTTGGAAATGGAGGGAGCAAAAGCCGATTGGCCAGGAACAGTTGAAGGAACGGTAGAAGAGGGGAGGAAGGGGTGAAGGATGTATGTGCACCGGGGTTTTGTGAAGCCTGCAGACACATGGATGAAAAGGCAGAGATCGCCTGAGACATGACTGACAGAGGGAGCAGGCACATGGGGGACACAACCCAATCCCCGCCAGGGGAGCTGGTGATGCGTGCCGTGGCTGTCGAGGCCCTGTGACGTCAGGCGGGACGCCGGGGAATGGGGTAAGGACAGACCAGTTGTAAAGATGAAGGCTTACAATCAGTGGGTATGGTGTCCAAGTCTATCAGAAGCCCTTTCCAGTGATGGCTGAGCGTTACTGTGCACCCTCCAACTGAGCTTAAAGACGTAAGCAACCTAACTAAATGGTTAGTTAATATTAACATAGGTACAGGCTAATTACTGTTAAGGGAGGAACTGCTGGGGTCGGGTGCTCTGTCATAGGGGTGGCGGCAAAGGTCAGGGCCTCGACGGACCAGACCCGGGCGGCAGAAGCTGGCTCTGGGGACGTGGAACGTCACCTCTCTGTGGGGAAGGAGCCGGAACTTGTGCGGGAGGTGGAGCGCTACCAGTTAGATCTGGTGGGGCTTACCTCTACGCACAGTCTCGGTTCTGAAACCTTACTCCTGGATAGGGGTTGGACTCTGTACTACTCCGGAGTTGCCCAGGGTGTGAGCCGCTGGGCGGGTGTGGGGATACTCACAAGCCTCCGGCTGAGCACTGCTGCGTTGGAGTTTACCCCGGTGGACGAGAGGGTCGCCTCCCTATGCCTGCGGGTGATGGGGGGGGGGGGGGGGGGGGAACTCTGACTGTTGTTTGTGTGTATGCAGCAAACAAGAGTTCGGAGTACTCTGCCTTCTTGGAGACCTTGAATGGAGTCCTGTATGGGGCTCCAGTAGGGGACTCCGTAGTTCTGCCGGGGGACTTCAACGCACACATGGGCAATGATGGAGATACTTGGAGAGGCGTGATTGGGAGGAACGGCCTCCCTGATCTGAACCAGAATGGTTGTCTGTTGTTGGACTTCTGTGCTAGTCATGGATTGTGCATCACAAACACCATGTTCGAACATAGGGAGGCTCATAAGTGTACGTGGTACCAGAGCACCCTAGGCCAAAGGTCAATGATCGATGTTATTATCGTTTCATCTGATCTGAGGCCGTATGTTTTGGACACTCGGGTGAAGAGAGGGGCAGAGCTGTCAATTGATCACCATCTGGTGGTGAGTTGGGTCAGGGGATGGGGGAGGACTCTGGACAGACCTGGTAAGCCCAAACGCGTAGTGTGGGTAAATTGGTAAAGTCTGGAGGAGGCCCCTGTCCGACGGACTTTCAACTCACACCTCCGGCGGAGCTTTTCGTGCATCCCTGTGGAGGCTGGGGGCATTGAACCTGAGTAGACAATGTTCAAAGTTTCCATTGCTGAAGCTGTGGCGGGGAGTTGTGGTCTAAGGGTCTTAGGTGCCTCAAGGGGCGGCAACCCACAAACACCCTGGTGGACACAGATGGTCAGGGAAGCTGTCCGACTGATGGAGTCTTTCCAGGATATGTTATCCCGGAGGACTCCATGGGCAGTTGCAAGGTACTGACAGAGAGGAGCTGGTGATGCGTGCTGTGGCTGTCAAGGCCCTGTGACGACAGGCGTGACGCCGGGGAATGGGGGTAAGGACAGACCAGTTGTAAAGATGAAGGCTTACGATCAGTGGGTATGACGTCTAAGTCTATGAGAAGCCCTTTCCAGTGATGGCTGAGCGTTACTGTGCACCTCCAACTGAGCTTAAAGACGTAAGCAACCTAACTAAATGGCTAGTTAATATTAACATAGGTACAGGCTAATTACTGTTAAGGAAGGAACCGCTGGGGTCGGGTGCGCTGTCATAGGGGTGGCGGTGAAGGTCAGGGGCCTCGACGGACCAGACCCGGGCGGCAGAAGCTGGCTCTGGGGACGTGGAACGTCACCTCTCTGTGGGGGAAGGAGCCGGAACTTGTGCAGGAGGTGGAGCGCTACCAGTTAGATCTGGTGGGGCTTACCTCTACGCACAGTCTCGGTTCTGAAACCTTACTCCTGGATAGGGGTTGGACTCTGTCCTACTCCGGAGTTGCCCAGGGTGTGAGCCGCTGGGCGGGTGTGGGGATACTCACAAGCCCCCGGCTGAGCACCGCTGCGTTGGAGTTTACCCCGGTGGACGAGAGGGTCGCCTCCCTATGCCTGCGGGTGATGGGAGGGGGGGGGGGGGAACTCTGACTGTTGTTTGTGTGTATGCAGCAAACAAGAGTTCGGAGTACTCTGCCTTCTTGGAGACCTTGAATGGAGTCCTGTATGGGGCTCCAGTAGGGGCCTCCATAGTTCTGCTGGGGGACTTCAACGCACATGTGGGCAATGATGGAGATACTTGGAGAGGCGTGATTGGGAGGAACAGCCTCCCTGATCTGAACCAGAGTGGTTGTCTGTTGTTGGACTTCTGTGCTAGTCATGGATCGTCCATAACAAACACCCTGTTCATACATAGGGATGCTCATAAGTGTACTTAGTACCAGAGCAACCTAGGCCAAAGGTCAATGATCGATGTTATAATTGTTTCATCTGATCTGAAGCCATATGTTTTGGACACTCGGGTGAAGAGAGGGGCAGAGCTGTCAACTGATCACCGTTTGGTGGTGAGTTGGGTCAGGGGATGGGAGAGGACTCTGGACAGACCTGGTAAGCCCAAACACGTAGTGCGGGCAAATTGGTAAAGTCTGGAGGAGGCCCCTGTCCGACGGACTTTCAACTCACACCCGCGGCAGAGAATTTGTGCACCCCTGTGGAGGCTGAGGGCATTGAACCTGAGTGGACAATGTTCAAAGTTTCCATTGCTGAAGCTGCGGCGGGGAGCTGTGGTCTTAGGGTCTTAGGTGCCTCAAGGGGCGGCAACCCACAAACACCCTGGTGGACACCAGTGGTCAGGGAAGCCTTTTGACTGAAGGAGTCTTTCCGAGATATGTTATCCCGGGGGACTCCGGAGGCAGTTGCAAGTTATAGACGGGCCCGAAGGGCTGCAGCCTCTGCCGTGACAGAGGCAAAACAGCGGGTGTGGGAGAAGTTTGGAGAAGACATGGAGAAAAACTTTTGGTCGGCACCAAGGTGCTTCTGGAAAACCATTCGCCACCTTAGGAGGGGATGCGGGGACTCATCCAAGCTGTATACAGTAACGATGAAACGTTGTTGACCTCAACTGGGGAGGTAATAGAGCGGTGGAAGGAGCACTTTGAAAAACTCCTAAATCCAGCTGACACGTCCTCTGTGGTGGAGGCAGAGCTGGAGGATGATGGGGGATTGTCATCAATTTCCCTGGTGGAGGACGCTGAGGTAGTAAAACAACTCCACAGCATCAAAGCACCAGGGATTGATGAGATCTGTCCAGAAATGCTGAAAGCTCTGGGTGTGGAGGGGCTGTCTTGGTTGACACGCCTCTTCAACATTGCGTGGAAGTCTGGAACAGTGCCTAAGGAGTGGCCTCTCCCTTATTGAAGAGGTTTCCCTCATCCATAAAGGGGGACAAGAGGGTGTCTGCCAATTACAGGGGTATCACACTTCTCAGCCTCCCTTGTACAGTCTACTCCAAGGTCCTGGAGAGGATGGTTCGGCCGATAGTTGGATGGAACAATGCGGATTCCGCCCTGGTCGTGGAACAACGGATCAGATCTTTACTCTCGCAAGGATCCTGGAGGGAGCCTGGGAGTATGCCCAACCAGTCTACATGTGTTTTGTGGATCTGGAGAAGGCGTATGACCGGGTCCCCTAGGAGAAACTGTGGGAGGTGCTGCGGGAGTATGGGGTGAGGGGGTCCCTTCTCAGGGCCATCCAATCTCTGTATGACCAAAGCGAGAGCTGTGTCCAGGAACTCGGCAGTAAGTCAGACTTGTTCCAGGTGAGGGTTGGCCTCTGCCAAGGCTGCGCTTTGTCACCAATCCTGTTTGTAGTATTTATGGACAGGATGTCAAGGCGTAGTTGGGGCGGGGAGGGGTTGCAGTTTGGTGGGCTCAGGATCTCATTGCTGCTTTTTGCATATCATGTGGTCCTGATGGCATCATCGGTCTGTGACCTTCAGCACTCACTGGATTGGTTTGCAGCCGAGTGTGAAGCGGCTGGGATGAGGATCAGCGCCTCTAAATCTGAGGCCAAGGTTCTCAGCAGGAAACCGATGAAGTGCTTTCTTCAGGTAGGGAGTGAGTCCTTACCCCAAGTGAAGGCGTTTAAGGACCTCGGTGTCTTCGCGAGTGAGAGGACCATGGAGCGTAAGATTGGTCGGAGAATCGAACCAGCCGGTGTGGTATTACATTCTGTTTATTGCACTGTTGTGACGAAAAGGGAGCTGAGCTAGAAGGCAAAGCTCTCGATCTACCGGGCAATTTTTGTTCCTACCTTCACCTATGGTCATGAAGGCTGGGCCATGACCGAAAGAACGAGATCCAGGGTACAAGCGGCTGAAATGGGTTTCCTCAGGAGGGTGGCTGGCATCTCCCTTAGAGATAGGGTGAGAAACTCAGTCATCCGAGAGGAGCTTGGAGTAGAGCTGCTGCTCCTTCACGTCGAAAGGAGCCAGTTGAGGTAGTCCTGGCATCTGGTAAGGATGCCTCCTGGGCGCCTCCCTAGGGAGGTGTTCCAGGCACATCCAGCTGGGAGGAGGCCTTGGGGAAGACTCAGGACTAGATGGAGAGATTATATCTCCAACCTGGCCTGGGAACGCCTCGGGATCCCCCAGTCGGAGCTGGTTGATGTGGCTCAGGAAAGGGAAGTTTGGGGTCCCCTACCTAGAATATTAAACTGCCAATCTAGAATGTTAGGACAAAGTTCTCGAATGTTAAGCTGTATTTCTAGAATGTTAGGTTTAAGTTTTAGAAAGTTAAGCTGCCATTCTAGAATGTTAAGTTCCAATTCCAGAACAATAGGTTGAAGTTTTAGAATTCTTTTAAGTTGCGGTCCTAAAATGTTGCTTACAGTTCTAAAAGGTTACATTGTAGTTCTAGAATGGTAAGTTGCAGTTCTAGAATGTTAAGCTGCCATTCTAGAATGTTAAATTGCAATTCAAGAACAATAGGTTGAAGTTTTAAACATTTTATAAGTTGTGGTCCTAAACTGTTACTTACAGTTCTAAAAAGTTACATTTTAGTTCTAGAACGGTAAGCTGCAGTTTATAATGTAAAGTGGCAATTCTAGAATGTTAAACTGCAGTTCTGAAATGTTAAGTTGCAGTTATAGAACAATAGGATGTAGTTTTAGAATTTTAAGAGTTATGGTCCTAAAATGTTACTTATAGTTCTGCAATGATATTTTGTTGTTGTAGGATGTTAGGTTTCAGTCCTACAAAGTTAATATGCAGTTGTAGAATATTAGGTTTAAGTTCAAGAATGTTAAGCTGCAGTTCTGGAACAATAGGTTGTAGTTTTAGAATTTTAAGAGTTGTAGTACTAAAATGTTACTTACAGTTCTACAATGTTATTTTGTAGTTCTCGAATGTTAGGTTTAATTTCTAGAATGTTAAGCGGTCGATCTAGAATGTTAGGTTCTAGAAAGTTAACTTTCAGTTCTGGAATGTTAAGTCTCAGTTCTGGAACAACAACAGGCATTGTCACCAGACTTTAGTATGATCTGAGGAACAGGATGTCAGCACATGCCATGATCGTAGAATGCAGGCACATTTTAGTCTGGTAAATAACAGGTATTTTTACACTGGGATGGAAGTGCTAATTTTGCAATCGACAGCTGATCTTCCCCAATACAGCCACCTGATACTATGCAGAACTCACGGATTCCCACTCTCTAAAACACAACCGCCCAACGTGGGGCTCGAACCCACGACCTGAGATTAAGAGTCTCATGCTCTACCGACTGAGCTAGCCAGGCACTTCTTAAGATTTGAGTTGCGGTTCTAAAATGTTACTTAAAATTTCTGAAATGTAACAGTTCCAGAATATTACTTGGCAGTTCTAGAATGTTAAGCTGCAGTTCCAGAAAGTTAGGTTAAAGTTCTAGAATGTCACTTGGCAATTCTAGAATGTTAGGCTGAAGTTCTAGAATGTTAAGGTGCCATTCTTGAATGTTAGCTCTAAGTTCTAGAATGTTAAGCTGCAGTTCTAGAATGTTGGATGTAAGTTCTAGAATGTTAGGCTGCAGTTCTAGAAAGTTAAGCTTCCATTCTAAAATGATAAGTTACAATTCAAGAACAATAGGTTGAAGTTTTAGAACTTTTATAATGTTAGGTTTAAGTTCTCGAATGTCAGTATGCAGTTCTAGAATGTTAGGTTGAAGTTCAAGAATGTTAATTCTTACACTTCTAAAAGGTTACATTGTAGTTCTAGAATGGTAAAATGCCGTTTTCTGCAATTCAAGAACAATAGGTTGAAGTTTTAAACATTTTATAAGTTGTGGTCCTAAAATGTTACTTACAGTTCTAAAAAGTTACATTTTAGTTCTAGAATGGTAAGCTGAAGTTTTATAATGTAAAGTGGCAATTCTAGAATGTTAAACTGCAGTTCTGAAATGTTAAGTTACAGTTATAGAACAATAGGATGTAGTTTTAGAATTTTAAGAGTTATGGTCCTAAAATGTTACTTATAGTTCTACAATGATATTTTGTTGTTGTAGGATGTTAGGTTTCAGTCCTACAAAGTTAATATGCAGTTGTAGAATATTAGGTTTAAGTTCAAGAATGTTAAGCTGCAGTTCTGGAACAATAGGTTGTAGTTTTAGAATTTTAAGAGTTATAGTACTAAAATGTTACTTACAGTTCTACAATGTTATTTTGTAGTTCTCGAATGTTAGGTTTAATTTCTAGAATGTTAAGCGGTCGATCTAGAATGTTAGGTTCTAGAAAGTTAACTTTCAGTTCTGGAATGTTAAGTCTCAGTTCTGGAACAACAACAGGCATTGTCACCAGACTTTAGTATGATCTGAGGAACAGGATGTCAGCACATGCCATGATCGTAGAATGCAGGCACATTTTAGTCTGGTAAATAACAGGTATTTTTACACTGGGATGGAAGTGCTAATTTTGCAATCGACAGCTGATCTTCCCCAATACAGCCACCTGATACTATGCAGAACTCACGGATTCCCACTCTCTAAAACACAACCGCCCAACGTGGGGCTCGAACCCACGACCCTGAGATTAAGAGTCTCATGCTCTACCGACTGAGCTAGCCAGGCACTTCTTAAGATTTGAGTTGCGGTTCTAAAATGTTACTTAAAATTTCTGAAATGTAACAGTTCCAGAATATTACTTGGCAGTTCTAGAATGTTAAGCTGCAGTTCCAGAAAGTTAGGTTAAAGTTCTAGAATGTCACTTGGCAATTCTAGAATGTTAGGCTGAAGTTCTAGAATGTTAAGGTGCCATTCTTGAATGTTAGCTCTAAGTTCTAGAATGTTAAGCTGCAGTTCTAGAATGTTGGATGTAAGTTCTAGAATGTTAGGCTGCAGTTCTAGAAAGTTAAGCTTCCATTCTAAAATGATAAGTTACAATTCAAGAACAATAGGTTGAAGTTTTAGAACTTTTATAATGTTAGGTTTAAGTTCTCGAATGTCAGTATGCAGTTCTAGAATGTTAGGTTGAAGTTCAAGAATGTTAATTCTTACACTTCTAAAAGGTTACATTGTAGTTCTAGAATGGTAAAATGCCGTTTTCTGCAATTCAAGAACAATAGGTTGAAGTTTTAAACATTTTATAAGTTGTGGTCCTAAAATGTTACTTACAGTTCTAAAAAGTTACATTTTAGTTCTAGAATGGTAAGCTGAAGTTTTATAATGTAAAGTGGCAATTCTAGAATGTTAAACTGCAGTTCTGAAATGTTAAGTTACAGTTATAGAACAATAGGATGTAGTTTTAGAATTTTAAGAGTTATGGTCCTAAAATGTTACTTATAGTTCTACAATGATATTTTGTTGTTGTAGGATGTTAGGTTTCAGTCCTACAAAGTTAATATGCAGTTGTAGAATATTAGGTTTAAGTTCAAGAATGTTAAGCTGCAGTTCTGGAACAATAGGTTGTAGTTTTAGAATTTTAAGAGTTATAGTACTAAAATGTTACTTACAGTTCTACAATGTTATTTTGTAGTTCTCGAATGTTAGGTTTAATTTCTAGAATGTTAAGCGGTCGATCTAGAATGTTAGGTTCTAGAAAGTTAACTTTCAGTTCTGGAATGTTAAGTCTCAGTTCTGGAACAACAACAGGCATTGTCACCAGACTTTAGTATGATCTGAGGAACAGGATGTCAGCACATGCCATGATCGTAGAATGCAGGCACATTTTAGTCTGGTAAATAACAGGTATTTTTACACTGGGATGGAAGTGCTAATTTTGCAATCGACAGCTGATCTTCCCCAATACAGCCACCTCATACTATGCAGAACTCACGGATTCCCACTCTCTAAAACACAACCGCCCAACGTGGGGCTCGAACCCACGACCCTGAGATTAAGAGTCTCATGCTCTACCGACTGAGCTAGCCAGGCACGTCTTAAGATTTAGTTGCGGTTCTAAAATGTTACCTAAAATTTCTGAAATGTAACAGTTCCAGAATATTACTTGGCAGTTCTAGAATGTTAAGCTGCAGTTCCAGAATGTTAGGTTAAAGTTCTAGAATGTCACTTGGCAATTCTAGAATGTTAGGCTGAAGTTCTAGAATGTTAAGGTGCCATTCTTGAATGTTAGCTCTAAGTTCTAGAACGGTAAGCTGCAGTTTTATAATGTAAAGTGGAAATTCTAGAATGTTAAACTGCAGTTCTGAAATGTTAAGTTGCAGTTATAGAACAATAGGATGTAGTTTTAGAATTTTAAGAGTTATGGTCCTAAAATGTTACTTATAGTTCTGCAATGATATTTTGTTGTTGTAGGATGTTAGGTTTCAGTCCTACAAAGTTAATATGCAGTTGTAGAATATTAGGTTTAAGTTCAAGAATGTTAAGCTGCAGTTCTGGAACAATAGGTTGTAGTTTTAGAATTTTAAGAGTTATAGTACTAAAATGTTACTTACAGTTCTACAATGTTATTTTGTAGTTCTCGAATGTTAGGTTTAATTTCTAGAATGTTAAGCGGTCGATCTAGAATGTTAGGTTCTAGAAAGTTAACTTTCAGTTCTGGAATGTTAAGTCTCAGTTCTGGAACAACAACAGGCATTGTCACCAGACTTTAGTATGATCTGAGGAACAGGATGTCAGCACATGCCATGATCGTAGAATGCAGGCACATTTTAGTCTGGTAAATAACAGGTATTTTTACACTGGGATGGAAGTGCTAATTTTGCAATCGACAGCTGATCTTCCCCAATACAGCCACCTGATACTATGCAGAATTCACGGATTCCCACTCTCTAAAACACAACTGCCCAACGTGGGGCTCGAACCCACGACCCTGAGATTAAGAGTCTCATGCTCTACCGACCGAGCTAGCCAGGCACTTCTTAAGATTTAGTTGCGGTTCTAAAATGTTACTTAAAATTTCTGAAATGTAACAGTTCCATAATATTACTTGGCAGTTCTAGAATGTTAAGCTGCAGTTCCAGAAAGTTAGGTTAAAGTTCTAGAATGTCACTTGGCAATTCTAGAATGTTAGGCTGAAGTTCTAGAATGTTAAGGTGCCATTCTTGAATGTTAGCTCTAAGTTCTAGAATGTTAATCTGCAGTTCTAGAATGTCACTTGGCAATTCTAGAATGTTAGGCTGAAGTTCTAGAATGTTAAGCTGCAGCTCTAGAATGTTAAGGTGCCATTCTTGAATGTTAAGCTGCAGTTCTAGAATGTTAAGCTGCAGTTCTAGAATGTTAAGTTTAAGTCCTAGAATGTTAAGCTGCTTAACTAGAAAGTTAAGCTTCCATTCTAAAATGATGAGTTACAATTCAAGAACAATAGGTTGAAGTTTTAGAACTTTTATAATGTTAGGTTTAAGTTCTCGAATGTCAGTATGCAGTTCTTGAATGTTAGGTTGAAGTTCAAGAATGTTAATTCATTACACTTCTAAAGGTTACATTGTAGTTCTAGAATGGTAAAATGCCGTTTTAGAACGTTAAGCTACCATTCTAGAATGTTAAGTTGCAATTCAAGAACAATAGGTTGAAGTTTTAAACATTTTATAAGTTGTGGTTCTAAAACGTTACTTACAGTTCTAAAAAGTTACATTTTAGTTCTAGAATGGTAAGATGTCATTTTACAAAGTCAAGCTGCCTTTCTAGAACGTTAAGTTGCAATTCAAGAACAATAGTTTGACATTTTACAAATTTTATAAGTTGTGGTCCTAAAATGTTACTTACAAATCTAAAAGGTTACAATGTAGTTTTACAGTGGTAAGCTGCAGTTTTATAATGTAAAGTGGCAATTCTAGAATGTTAAACTGCAGTTCTGGAATGTTAAGTTGCAGTTATAGAACAATAGGATGTAGTTTTAGAATTTTAAGAGTTATGGTCCTAAAATGTTACTTATAGTTCTGCAATGATATTTTGTTGTTGTAGAATGTTAGGTTTCAGTCCTACAAAGTTAATATGCAGTTGTAGAATATTAGGTTTAAGTTCAAGAATGTTAAGCTGCAGTTCTAGAACAATAGGTTGTAGTTTTAGAATTTTAAGAGTTGTAGTACTAAAATGTTACTTACAGTTCTACAATGTTATTTTGTAGTTCTCGAATGTTAGGTTTAATTTCTAGAATGTTAAGCGGTCGATCTAGAATGTTAGGTTCTAGAAAGTTAACTTTCAGTTCTGGAATGTTAAGTCTCAGTTCTGGAACAACAACAGGCATTGTCACCAGACTTTCGTATGATCTGAGGAACAGGATGTCAGCACATGCCAAGACTTCTTAAGATTGGAGTTGCGGTTCTAAAATGTTACTTAAAATTTCTGAAATGTAACAGTTCCAGAATATTACTTGGCAGTTCTAGAATGTTAAGCTGCAGTTCCAGAAAGTTAGGTTAAAGTTCTAGAATGTCACTTGGTAATTCTAGAATGTTAGGCTTATGTTCTAGAATTTTAAGCTGCAGCTCTAGAATGTTAAGATGCCATTCTTGAATGTTAAGCTGCAGTTCTAGAATGTTAAGCTGCAGTTCTAGAATGTTAAGTTTAAGTCCTAGAATGTTAAGCTGCAGTTCTAGAAAGTTAAGCTTCCTCATTCTAAAATGATAAGTTACAATTCAAGAACAATAGGTTGAAGTTTTAGAACTTTTATAATGTTAGGTTTAAGTTCTCGAATGTCAGTATGCAGTTCTAGAATGTTAGGTTTAAGTTCAAGAATGTTAATTCATTACACTTCTAAAAGGTTACATTGTAGTTCTAGAATGGTAAAATGCCATTTTAGAACGTTAAGCTTTCATTCTAGAATGTTAAGTTGCAGTTCAAAAACAACAGGTTGAAGTTTTAAACATTTTATAAGTTGCAGTCCTAAAATGTTTTCTATAGTTGTAAAAGTTTACATTGCAGTTCTAGATTGGTAAGCAGCAGTTCTAGAATGTTAGGTTTATGTTCTAGAATGTTAAGCTGCAGTTCTAGAAAGTTAAGTTAAAGTTCTAGAAAGTCTATTGGCAATTCTAGAATGTTAGGTTGAGGTTTCAGAATGATAAGCTGCCATTCTTGAATGTTAGGTTTAAGTTCTAGAATGTTAAGTTGCAATTCAAGAACAATAGGTTGAAGTTTTAGAATTTTTATAAGTTGTGGTCCTAAAATGTTGCTTACAGTTCTAAAAGGTTACATTGTAGTTCTAGAATGGTAAGTTGCAGTTCTAGAATGTTAAGCTGCCATTCTAGAATGTTAAATTGCAATTCAAGAACAATAGGTTGAAGTTTTAAACATTTTATAAGTTGTGGTCCTAAAATGTTACTTACAGTTCTAAAAAGTTACATTTTAGTTCTAGAATGGTACGCTGAAGTTTTATAATGTAAAGTGGAAATTCTAGAATGTTAAACTGCAGTTCTGAAATGTTAAGTTACAGTTATAGAACAATAGGATGTAGTTTTAGAATTTTAAGAGTTATGGTCCCTCTACCGACTGAGCTAGCCAGGCACTTCTTAAGATTTAGTTGCGGTTCTAAAATGTTACTTAAAATTTCTGAAATGTAACAGTTCCAGAATATTACTTGGCAGTTCTAGAATGTTAAGCTGCAGTTCCAGAAAGTTAGGTTAAAGTTCTAGAATGTCACTTGGCAATTCTAGAATGTTAGGCTGAAGTTCTAGAATGTTAAGGTGCCATTTTTGAATGTTAGCTCTAAGTTCTAGAACGGTAAGCTGCAGTTTTATAATGTAAAGTGGCAATTCTAGAATGTTAAACTGCAGTTCTGAAATGTTAAGTTGCAGTTATAGAACAATAGGATGTAGTTTTAGAATTTTAAGAGTTATGGTCTGTGGGAAAATAATACAATGACTGAGGTGGTGATGAACAGGGCACTCAGGAACGGCCACGTAAAAGCTGGCTTAAAGTATATACTGAATTAACCAAAGACTAAATAAGAGTGTGTGTATGTGTGACATATTATACATTATGCTTTGCAGCTGGGGTACAGCTAGGAGGGAGAGAACAGGAGGGCTATCTTAGTCAGATAAGCTACAGTGAGCACGAGAAGAGGAGATGGTGAGGCCAAGGACACTGAAGTTCGAGGACGGTCTGATAACTCAGAGAACAGGACGTACAAACTAAGAAGGGAGTGAACATAGCTGTCTTGTGAAGTAAATGATAACTGAAAATAATAGACAGGCAAGAAGGAAGAGGCAGAGCAGGGATTGTACCCCAGCAACAGTATAGCTGACCAATCAGGCCCCACAAGGGGAACCAATATAACCCTGAGCACGCTATTGTTTAAGTGCCATTTTGGGAACCTCTGTACTAGACAAGTTTCCATCTGGTCCGTGCACGTTTAACTGCCCGGAAACGCATTTCATCTGTTGACCACAAGAATAAACGCTGTGTTAATTCATCATGGAGTCAGTTGTCAGTTTATAGAAGGATTTCTCCAACAAATTTGGTGACCCCGACGTGATAACGTAATTGGACAGGAGAATCCAACTGGACCTTGGCATTGTGTCCACGGTCCGGTTCAGCTCAGCCACCGACTGACATCCCGCAGCCCGTGAAGGGGACTGAGCGGCGATACTGCGATTCGTTGGTGTGATCACTGAGAGCTCTCAACAAAAAAGGTAAGCAGAAGCCTGTTTAAAATCAAATTCTGTTATTGGCTGAAAACTAAATTGATGTGATCACATTTCAACTGTCGTAAGTGTTGTTTTAAGCGAAAAGTATTGATTGAATGTGCTGTAATTAAAGGGATACAAACAGATGAAATGTTGGGGCATGTGATGTGATTAAACAGAGAAAAACAACTAGAGAGTTGTGAGAGAATTGTTGAATAATACGGGTGGCGGTAGGAGAGGAAAAGGGACAAATAGTCAGAGGAAAATACGTCCAGATGGTTGACGAGGTAGGAGACTGCTAAGGACAGATAGTTCAGATGAGTGATTGTGAATTGCCACCCTGGTTCTGTGTGAACAACCTGAAAAAGAATTGCAGTTAACAGATTGTCATTGTAATATTACGAGTCCACCGCGAGTGTATTTGTGCAAAGGAGTGAGAGGTCACTTTTTAAGTTGTAAAGATTATAGAGATGTACATAAAAAGGCTCTAGATGGAGTCTTAATGAAAAAGTTGTTTGTTGTTGCATGTGTGATTTTTGTTGTGGTTTGGCTTGTTGGATTTTTCTCACTGCTTATTTGTTGTAAAATGACGACCCCTTATGGTAAAGTGTTAGTAGGGGCAGTGAAAAAGTATGGCAATAAAGGAGAGGAGAAAGTAGCAAAAGAGATTGTGAAAGAATGGGAGAGAGGAGGATGGATTGAGGGAGAAGGGGCGCCGTCCCCGGAGAAAGTGAATGAAATAGTGAAGTATGAAAAAAGTAAGTTGGAGTATGCGGAAAGGCAGGCAGAGGAGGAAAAGAAAAGAAAATGGTTTAAATTGACTAAACCAAAGCAGAAGGAGTATGAAGCGCAGAAAGAGAAATATGGGGTGGGGTTGAAAATGACAAATGCAATACAGAAACAATTGGGATTGACAAAACAAGATGACAAAAGTTCACCAAAAACTGAGACAGAAGCTGAACAGAATAAAACCGCTAGCGCAGAGAAAACCCCGCTGCCCGCTGAGGCGCCCCCGCCAACAAACCCTTTTTATCCAGACATAAGAAACCTAAGAATTTCCGCTCCACCGCCGCCGTATACAGGTCCAACGGCATCAAAACCCACAGTCCAAGCCCCAGTGGTAACTGCCCATTTACAGCCAAATGCATTACAAATAGACGTACCACAGGACCCATTGATACCGGCATTAGAGGGCCGCGTACAGGATTTAGAATGTTATCTAAATTTAATGGTACAGTCAGCGTCAGGGGGAGCAGCAGCGGCTCCACCACAACCAGCGGCCACAGTCCCAGCCGGCCCAAGCAAAGCTAGTACCCCATATTCAGCGTCTTTTTGCCAACAAAATCCAGAGCATTTTCACATGTCAGTAAAAGGACCCAGTCCACCTCACCATAGTACCCCACAAGACTCAGGAAGTAAGGAAGATAGCGAACAGTCAGACAGCAGCAGGGAAAGTGAGCAAACAGACAGAAGCTCTAGCTCTAGGGAAAGGACTAAAAAACGACATAAACGCAGGCCCAGATCTAGATCACAAAGTCCTCAAGACGTTTTTGTAGCAGGCACATTTAAAGGTAAATTTACCAACGAGGACCCTGACGAAGTTATGCTGCGAAGATCAACTAGAATAAGGGAAAGACTTAACAAAGAGTTCAGAGAGATAAAAGAGCAGCAAGAGCAGCTGCGTCGAACAGTGAATGAGCTCAGTGAGGAAGAGCAGACGCGCCACACACCAGAGGCGGGGCTACAATGCCCACTCCGCCCAGTAGGAGGAGGAGGAGGACTGTTGATGTACACCCCTTACAGTTTTGGTGACTTAGATGCTCTGTGTGCAAAACTCCCCTCCCTGACAGGAGGGGCTGAGCATTTCCTCACAGCTTTCAATAGTCTTACAGCAGGAGTGCAGCTGTGTTTGGGAGATCTCAGAGCAGTATTGGGTAGAGTAATGGGAGCAGATGAAGCTAGTGCTGCCCTCACCAGAGGGGGAGCTGGACCCACTGTTCCCGCATCAGTGCCTGCATCAGCAGTAACCCCTGGCATTTGGGCTGAGCTGCACCGCATGTATCCCACAGTTGGGGATCATGCAGCATGGCATGATTTAAAAAGACTAAGTGATGAAAATTTTGATGCCTATGCAGATAGAGCAAAAAAGATTTGGCAGCGTGCTATGAGGGAACCGTGGGACCAGTCCGCCGCCACAGTGGCGCTGTTCCGCCATGGGGTACTAGGGGGATTACCCACAGCAGTTCAGACACAGTTAGGAGGAGTAGTAGGCCTGCAAACAATGACCGATGCAACATGGGGCGAGAATGTGCGTCATTTCCTGTCAAAACACCAAAAAGGAGCAGAGCAACAAGAAGATGAATTAAAAAGACTACAAACTCAATTGTTAAAGAAACAACTGGAAGAATTAAACAAGCCCAAGCCCAGCAAAGCTAAACAAATGACAGTCTCACAGAACCCCCAACAGTCAGAAGCCCCAGTGTTGGAAGCAGTCACTCAACTCTTACAGAGAGCACAAGCTTCCTGGCCACCACCCCCACAACCACCATGGCCAGCGAACACGAGCCAGCAAAATTGGCCCACAAGAGGAAGAGGGCGAGGTTTTCAGAGAGGAGGAGGAATGACTAGGTCCAGGCCTGGAGGAAGGACCTCTCAGCCCTACTTCCTTTGCTACAACTGTGGTCAGCAAGGCCACTATGCAAGAGAATGCCAAGAGCCCCAGCACAGCCCCCTAGAGGGCCAGGGAGAAATCCCTCACCCCAACCATACCCGGTGAGCCATGGCCACTGTCCCCCGCTAATCAGGCCCTACAACAGCAATGGTATGACCAACAGGGTCCACAATGAAGGTGTCCTCCCACTGATTTTCATTTTGGTCTGACCACAGAACCCCTCATTACCCTTACTATTCAAGGTAAACCACATGTAATGCTGGCAGACACAGGAGCAACGTTCTCCTGTCTAAATTCCACCTACTTCCCTCCTTCAGCTCAAACTCAGTCAGTTATGGGAGTCAGTGGGACCCCTATCTTACAGCACTTCACACAGCCATTGTTAACCGAATTTAACTCACAAACACACACACATTCTTTTTTGCTTTCCCCTGCATGCCCAGTAAATTTATTAGGAAGAGATCTTATGTGTAAATTGAATCTGTGCATATGGATGAATGTGGATGGCATTCATGTCACTCCTGTTCCTCCAGTATCCACTCCTGATTCCCCAGTCACCATTCTCTCCCTCACACCAACCCCAGTGTCAGAACTACACCAATATGTATATTGGTTACGCCTGCTTCCCACAGGCCCTGACACACCCTCCATTCAACATGCATTCAACATCCTGAAACCAGCCATATACAGACTGCACCCCTACATGTCCCCACTCCCACAAGTACACTGTACTCTACATGTAGCTGACGACCTGGACACCCCATATCAAGATGACTGGGAGACAAACATGCAAGGACAGCACCCACTTCTCTTATGCAGAGGCATATATTGTGGTAAAGAAGGGGTGGCTGCTTCTGTGGTCTTAACGCACTCCTCTGAAGACTGGTACACACTCTGGGACTCTTCTTCCCCGCATGTCACACTCGCAGTAGGATTTGGCCAGCAGGCCAGATCCCTGGGCCCTATGATAAAACGTGCACTAACATTTAAATGGCTCCCCACCTCCACACCTGGCCTTCTAAAAGCTGACACTGACGCTGAAGACATGTGGTGCTTTAAAGGGCCTCACACAACAGAGAAAACATTGCCTGAAGTTCTCCCACTCCCCAGAGAACATGGACTCCCCTGCACTGACCATCCCAGCGCAGCTACCGCCCTACTAACTCTTCCCCAGCATCTGTTCACCACCGGCCCATATGACACTGGACTCTTAGAAACACATCCTGTGACTGTTACAATCAGACCGCAGCACCACACAGTCATTCACAGACCACAGTATAGACTCACCCCTGACCAGGTCCAAGGCATAGCTCCAACCATTCAGGGACTCTTAGAAGCTGGTGTCATATATCCCACTCGTTCTCCCTGGAACACTCCCATTTTACCTGTCCCCAAAGCTGGAGGAAAAGGATGGCGCATGGTGCAGGACTTCAGACCCATTAATGACATTACTGTCCCAGCTGTGCATCCTGTCCCAGACCCACATGTCTCTTTGACATCACTTAACCCCTCCTTCACCACTTCACAGTGGTTGACCTGGCCAATGCTTTCTTCTCTGTGCCCTACACCAAGACTCACAGGAGTACTTTGCATTCACTTTCAATGGTCAACAATACACGTATTCCAGGTTGCCACAGGGATATAGAGACTCACCTGGACTGTTCAACAGGATCCTCAAATCTCATCTTCTGCAGCTGCAACTCCCCACAACTGTGGTCCTCATACAGTATGTGGACGACCTTCTGCTGGCTGCTACAGATCCCCTCACCTGTGTGGAACAGACAATGGCACTGCTGACATTCCTAGCCTCAAAAGGCTACAAGGTCAAAAGGGACAAAGTACAAGTTGCTAGGAGACAAGTCCTCTTTCTGGGCAGACAAATTTCATCAGCAGGCCTTGGGGTGTCTCCCAGCCATAGACAGGCTATTCTGCATCACCCGCTTCCCCTCACAGTTGCAGACATGCTGTCTTTTCTGGGCCTCACAGGATACAGCCGCTCACATATCCCTGACTATACCAACAGAACTACATCGCTCAGGGAACTGGTGGCTGCTGCTGGTCATCGCTGTCTCACCGCCCCCTCCTATGGACAACAGAGGCCGAGGCCGCCTTCTCTGACCTCAAAAGTGCCCTAGCAAGGGCAGAGACACTCACCTCCCCAGACTACTCACTCCCATTTCATATGGATGTTTCTGAAAACAATGGCTTTCTCAATGCCATTTTATTTCAGAAAAAAGGGGGAGACAGACATGTACTGATGTACCACTCATCAAGGCTGGATACAGTGGAAAAAGGACAGACAACCTGTGCCCGCTATGTAGCGGCGCTGGCAAAATCCATTGACAAAACAGCACATATTGTAATGTGCCATCCAATAACAATCCACACCACACATGGTGTCACAGCTTTTTTGGCCAGCAAGGAATTTGCATACAGTGCCACAAGGAGAACAAAACTGCAGACTGCCTGTACCCAACCGCACATCACCTACTCATCAGAAGGAATAAACATGGCCAACAGTATGAGTAGACAGGGAGTGCCACATGTTTGCGAGGAAGAAGCAGCCCAAGAAAGCAGAATAAGGTCAGATCTGGAAAACGTACCAGACATGTCGGCTGACATGTGGCTCTACACAGACGGATGTTGCTACAAAACAAAGGATGGGACTAACAAAGCATCATATGCAGTAGTCCAACAACACCCAGATGGAACACATCAGACATTGGAAGCAGGAATAATAAACAACCAGCGTCAGCACAGAAAGCAGAAATAAAAGCTCTGATCGCAGCCTTCTGCTAGCCAAAGGAAGAACAGTGAACATTTTACAGACTCTGCTTATGCTCATGGAACAGCACACTTGGACGCGATCATGTGGAAAAGGCGAGGATACGTCACCTCTGCAGGAATGCCCATAAAACATCAGAAGGAGATAATGGAGCTAGTGGAGGCTATTGCCGCTCCACTAAAGGTGTCCATAATGAAATGCAAAGGACATGACGCAGGGCAAGGAAGAGTAAGTGCAGGAAACGAGGCAGCAGATTCTGCAGCCAAAAGAGCGGGAGGATACTCCCCAAAACAGATGGTACTATCGAAAGAGATAGAATCACAACCAATGGCACTGGAGCCTAAAGACATTCTAGAAATGCAGAAAAAGGCAGGAGCCTATGAATGGAATCAGTGGCAGCGGAGCGGCGCCACAAAAGACAAAGATGGGATATGGAGGTCTCATCAAGGAAAGATAGCAGCATCAGCCGAGATGTGCAGAATGTTGCTACCTGAGGCACACAGACCAACACATGAAGGAAGAAAACAGACTCTCCTGAATCTGTCTGAGCTGTGGTGGCACCCCAATTTGAGGGACATGGTGACACATTTTTGTCAGGAATGCAGGGTGTGTGGAGAGCATAATGTTCAGAAACCATACACCACACTAAAAGGAGCGTACCCAGTCCCCACAGCTTGTTTCAAGATATCAGTATAGATTATACTGATATGGGCGCAGAAAATGTGGTAGGGGGAAAAAGGTATCTTCTGGTGATGGTAGACAGGTTCTCTAGGTGGGTAGAAGCCATTCCCACCAGAAAAGAGGACGCAAAAACAGTGGTGAAATGGCTCAAAACTGAACTCATCCCGAGGTATGGGGTCCCCAGGCAAATAAGGTCAGATAATGGCACACATTTTAACAACAAACTACTAAGAGAAGTAGAACAGGCCCTGGGAATCACTCATGCTTCGGATCAGTTTATCATCCACAGTCACAGGGAATGGTGGAAAGAGCAAACCAGACATTGAAGGCTAAGATAGCCAAGGCATGTGCAGGAAGTAAGTTAACATGGGTAGAAGCGCTCCCATTGGCCCTCATGGCTATGAGGTCCTCAGAAGGACGAGAAACACATTTGACCCCACATGAAATAATGACAGGGAGAAAAATGCCAGGACCTCCACTAGATGGAGGCCACATGCCAATGTTAGATGTTCAGCAAATAGAAATGACAGACTATATGAAAAGCTAACATCTCTGGTTTCAGCCCTTTCTACGCAGGTCCAGTTGGCGAACAGGAAACCGCAGGAGGAAGCAACACTACCTGTCAAGGTAGGCGACTGGGTCAGGGTCAAAGTTCACAAGAGGAAGTGGACTGACCCCAGGTGGTCCGGGCCTTACGAAGTGAGGGAGGTTACTTCACACTCGGTCCAGGTTAAAGGTAAAAAAGGAGCACCTTGGCACCACCTGACACATTGTGCCCCAGCCGCACCTCCTAGCCGCCCATTGGCAGAAATTAGAAAAGCAATCCAAAATGTATAGATGGAAGAGATGTTTTGGCGGGGAACAGCCCCCGCATAGTACATCCATAACTTGGAAGGCAATGGGGTTTGGGAAAAAGACAACAGTTGTCCTAGCAGTAGTAGTAGTAGTGGGAGTTGCAGCATTAATTCTGGGGTTGGAACATGCGTATGGGGACCGAGACCACAAAGAACAATCACCCGGTAGTGTCCAACCACCTCTCAGTAACAAAGGAAATGAAACTAGACGAGAGAAAAGAAGAGCAGTTTGGGCAGTAGTGAAGCAACACACTAAGGGCCCATCCCAAGGTGCGGTGCCAGATTGACTCTCCCCTATGTGAGAGACTCAACCACGTCATTTACCTTTGATTTGTGTCAGGCTATAGACTGCGGGGGGTATAATAGTTTCTACAAAAACACAGATGTGTACATCTGTGACGACTATCAAAAGGTAGAGGACTGTGAAAGGAGCGCTTCCGGACAGGTGAAAGGTAGTCTCTGTAACAGCTGGTATGACGCGGGTTGGACAACAGGAGGGTGGAAACCATGGGCGAGGTTGACAGACAAAAGAGATTGGTGGGTACAACAAGATGAATGGGAGATATTATCTATACAGCGGGACTATAGTTCAGACCCCACGAAAAATCCCATAACCCTGTCAGTAAATAGAGCAATTGGGAGCAG
The DNA here is from genome assembly GCF_008692095.1 of Etheostoma spectabile. NCBI lineage: Eukaryota > Metazoa > Chordata > Actinopteri > Perciformes > Percidae > Etheostoma > Etheostoma spectabile. The sequence goes on from NW_022604346.1 coordinate 28,127, forward strand.
GAACGGTCAGGATGTGTGGATGTTAGCCATAGGTGTATGGATAGCAGGAAGTGACCAGATAACCCCCCTGCAGATAAATATTTTGGATCCCCTCACGCACACACAGAATGACACTGACATGGCAGAGACTACAGTAAAACCCCCCTGAAGGAGGAAGACGTAATAGTGCAGGACTTCTCTAAAATGAGGGTGGAAGATGTGTTAGAGTTATCAGCAGGTGCAGGCCAGGACAATTTATGGATCAGGTGGCTAATACAGAATGCCAAAGAACAACACATGGAAGGGTGCGTGGCCTGTGCCACAGCTAGACCAGTCATGTTCACTAACCCGGCCCCGTTGTTTCCTAATGAGGACCCAGCAGGATATGCATGCATGTTGAACTTCACACACTCTAAGACAGCTTCCCGCAATTGTACTACCCTAGCATCCCTCTTTCCCCAGGCTTTGAAAAACCAGGGTATTTTACCGCCATAAAGGGGGAGGGTGCAAGATATCACTGTTTCAATCTCACCGGATCAAGCAAGCCCACAATCAAACTAGGTGATATACCCCCAGACTGGTGTAATACAACTGTACAAAACAAAACAGCCCTAGGCCCAGTGGCTAGAATAGGACTATTCTACTATTGTGGTGGTCTTAGGTTGTACTCCCAGATAAAGTTCCCAAATCAAACGTCAGGAGTTTGTGCTATGGTTAGATTAGCTATGCCCATATCTTTGGTGGGGAGTAGAGTCCACTATACCCACCATAAGGCTGTGCAACTGACCGTAAAGAGAAGGCGCAGGGCCCGTAGTATGCAAGGCCCGGCTTTTGATCCATGGGCGGGAACCCCAACCTATATAGACAGCATAGGAGTTCCTAGGGGTGTCCCGAATGAATACAAATTGGCAGATCAAATAGCCGCAGGATTTGAGAATATACCACTGCTTTCAGCCATCTTCCCCGTCACTCCCAGCAAAAATGTAGATAGGATAAATTTTGTGCATTATAATGTTTTACGCTTGAGCAATGCAACTAGGGATGCCATCGAAGGCCTGGCCGAGCAGATGGCCCCAACGTCCCTCATGGCGCTCCAGAATAGGATGGCGCTGGACATGCTGTTGGCTGAAAAAGGAGGAGTCTGTTCCATGTTCGGAGAGATGTGCTGTACGGTCATCCCTAACAACACTGCCCCGGATGGGAAGGTCACCAGGGCTTTGAACCAACTTCGAGCCCTTTCCCAGGAGATGCATGACGCCTCAGGTGTATCAAATCCATTGGAGGGGTGGATGACAACCTTTTTTGGCAAATGGAAGAATCTTATCACTGCTTGTTTGACATCTATTGCTGTTTTTCTCGCTATTCTAGTTACCTGTGGGTGTTGCTGTGTGCCCTGCCTGCGGACCATGATATCCCGGCTCATCACCACTGCCTTGTCCAAAGAAAAAGCGCCGCCTCCCTATTCCGCTGGGATGCTGCCATTACTCACCATGCCTGAGGACGGGGAGGACGTTGAGGCACTGCAGTTAGTGTAAAAAGTGTTCGCACCTAGTAGGTGCGAAAAGGGGGAATTTGTGGGAAAATAATACAATGACTGAGGTGGTGATGAACAGGGCACTCAGGAACGGCCACGTAAAAGCTGGCTTAAAGTATATGCTGAATTAACCAAAGACTAAATAAGAGTGTGTGTGTGTGTGACATATTATACATTATGCTTTGCAGCTGGGGTACGGCTAGGAGGGAGAGAACAGGAGGGCTATCTTAGTCAGATAAGCTACAGTGAGCACGAGAAGAGGAGATGGTGAGGCCAAGGACACTGAAGTTCGAGGACGGTCTGATAACTCAGAGAACAGGACAAGAAGGGAGTGAACATAGCTGTCTTGTGAAGTAAATGATAACTGAAAATAATAGACAGGCAAGAAGAGAAGAGCAAGAGCAGGGAGTGTAACCCAGCAACAGTATAGCTGACCAATCAGGCCCCACAAGGGGAACCAATATAACCCTGAGCACACTATTGTTTAAGTGCCTTTTGGGAACCTCTGTACTAGACAAGTTTCCATCAGGTCCGTGCACGTAAAACTGCTCGGAAACGCATTTCATCTGTTGACCACAAGAATAAACACTGTGTTAATTCATCATGGAGTCAGTTGTCAGTTATAGAAGGATTTCCCAACAACAATTGTATAGATTCCCAAATCAAGATCCTTTAACCTTGTGTTATCCTTGGGTCAAATTGACCCGTTAAAAAGTGTTTATTTGAGAAGTATTTTTTCTTTCAACCAAATTTCTTTCAAACCAAAACCAAAAATAAAACATACATTCTTCAGGTAAAATTAATGTTTACTTTCCCTGCATTTTGGGGTATTTTATTAATCTTATAGGCTTTGAATTCTTTTTAATAATATAATAATAATAATAATAATAATAATTTGGACTTATATAGCGCCTTTCACAAACCAAGGACGCTTAACAAACAAGGGGGGGGGTTCTTTTTAATGGTTTCAAAAAACAGGATCCGGACCTAAACTTTGACATCTACCCATCTGAGATCCACTCAACATCCTCTGATCTTAACTACTAGTCAAATAATTTATAATTCTTCCTTTTTAACATAAAATGCATGTTTAATTTGGTAAAATTGAGGTTTGTGACCATGAATTCAAAAAAACAAGTGTAAAACTGTTATTAAACTATCTTAGGTTTCAAAAAAGTGCAAATAAATCAGAAAAAAGCGACAAAAACATTGGAAAAGCACAAAGAAATGTTCATGTTCAATTTTTACCTGGAAGGACAAGTTCATGGTTAAAGGGAAGACGACACAAGGGTTATGAGGCTCTGTAAAGATATTGGTATCATATGAAACTAGACGATCTAAGGAACCCATATCATGCTAAGAAGAGCTCCAAAGGGTGCCTGGGTAGGTCACGCCCATGTACAGTACAGAGGTTTTCTCCTCAACGCAGCGGCCGCAGGTCTGACTCCGACGTGCGTCCCTTTGCAACATGTCCTTTCCCCCTCTGTCTCTTCTATCACATCTTCAGCTGTCTGCCACATAAAAATCCTAAAGAAACAATCCAAGTTTAGTCAAAGGTAAAAGCTAGTATTGCCATTTTGCACAGAGGTAACCTGTACTGCACTGCACTGCAAAAAAAAACAATTTTACATTATTTTCTGGTCTCTCAAAACTGCCTGACTGTAGAGTTGCACTTTATTGCGTTGACTGCTTTAGTGCGTTCATGTTAAATAAAAAGTACACTAATGTAACTGCTTTGGGGTCGATTGTAAACGTCAACATGAATATGTTTAATAATTCATCAGGGTTGGAGGGTTCTTTGTACAATTTCAAGATTCAAGATTTTTGTTTGCCATTTGTGCATACCCCAAACAGTCCAGGCACATAGGAAATCTTGTGCAGGCTCTTTGAGTCAAGTAAAAAGAGTAAAAAAAAAAAAAGAGGTAAGAGCAAAGAAAAACACACTGACAAAAAATAGAAAAGGATTATACAAGGTAAATAAATTAAAACATAGACAAAAAAATAGTTACTATACAAAAGAATGCAAAAAATATAATCAATTATAATACTGTAAGTGGAGGATACAACTATGGGGGATATTGCATAAATAATGAACATAATATTGCAAATATTGCACGGTAGTATTTCACAGTAGAGTGAAGTAGCGAGGATTATTGCACATTTAAATCACTAGGAATGTTGAGTGTTTTGTTTGTGCAGTCTGACTGTGGCAGGGTAGAAACTGGGGTTATAGAACTGTGTTTTATTCAGTTAAACTACATTTTATTTATAGTATCAAATCATAATCATGGTATCATCATACCATCAGTTATCTCGAGACACTTTACAGATAGAGTTGGTCTAGACCACACTAACATACAAAAACCCGACAGTTTCAGTAATTCCCCCAAGAGCAAGCAAGTAGTGTGACAGTGGCGAGGAAAAACTCCTTTTAGGAAGAAACCTGGGACAGACCAGGCTCTTGGTAGGCGGTGTCTGACGGGCCGGTTGAGGTTGAAATGAAGAGTGGCAATAACAGTCACAATGAAAGATAATGGAACAATGAATACAAATAGTAGTCATAGTTGTTCATGGCACAGCAGAGCACCGCAGGGTGCCACAGGATCCAGCAGGGCATAGCAGGACGCAGCAGGGTGCGGCAGGTCACTGCATAGCAGGTAGTGCAGCAGGACCACACCGACAGCTGCAGTCATGACTTTGGTTCCACCTAATCCAAGGCAGCATGCTGGGCAAAAAAAAAACACACACATAAGAGTTTCTGGCACAATTCCTCACACCCTAACTTTATCAAAGAGGAGAGTTTTAAGTTTGCTCTTAAATGTGGTGATGGAGTGAGCCCCCCCCGAACCCAGACTGAAAGCTGATTCCACAGGAGAGGAGCCTGATAGCTGAAGACTGAAGCTCCCATTCTACTTTTAGAGACTCTAGGAACCACAAGTAACTTTGCATTCTGGCAAACTACACATTCATGTGTAGTACGGTACAGTGGTAGTTTAGTTGCGTGAGATCTTAGCAATAACAATTGGTATTGCAATTGAAATATCCTGATCGATCAAATAGAATCGGATATAAAATCTAATCAGATCGGGACCTTGTGAATCTGTATCGAATTGATCAGTGGCGATACCCAGCCCTTCTAGATTTGAATACAGGGACCTTGTTCAATACACGGTGTCAATTTAAGTATTGAATAAGTGCTTTAGTGCTGCATATTCCCAAAAAAATTAAATTAAATTCAAACACACACACAGTAAACCTAAACTTTTGGGATGCCTGGACTTCATGGGCCGTGGGGGCAATTGCCCACTTTTCCCAGTCGGTAATTCAGCCTGGGTCATAAATTCTTGAGCTGCACTAAAAATGAAACATTGCTTCAGACGTCACGTTCCTTAAATTGACTCCCATGTAGTTCCAGGACTCCACTCATCTGTGTCATCATATCGCAGAGTTATAATGTGTTCGGTAATAAAAATAGAACAGTGGGGAAGGTTAAAGTTAAGACCTTACAGTGAACAGGGAAATTAAGGCGGTTCCCCGATGGCCTGGCTTTATTTTAGAATTTCATTACCTCAACGAGGCATGCCCAGAGGTCACATACGTTTCATCAGCTGAGACTTGCCACAATGGCTGTTAATTTGTATCCAGCTGTGAGGTTCTCAGTATGCTGCAATAGGGCTGCACGCTATGACCTAAAATCTAAATCACGATTAATTGCACAGTTTACCTCGATAACGAGAAATGAACGATGATTTAATTTTTTGGGACTTGTTTTTTTTTGTCCACATAGTTCATTGGCATAGGCTAAAATACTGACGGAGAGATATTTTTTCTAATTCATAAGTGCTTATGTATGGGATTTTTAAATAATTAAGGAAGAAAACACACAAAGCAGGAAGTGTAATGTCTATTTATTGAAAATGTATAACATTGAAATAAAAGCAAATGAAATGAAAATGTATAACATTGAAATGAAAGCTTAGTGTAGATACTAGTACCCTTAGTATAGGTGACTTTCTTTCTGAGGAACAGGTTCAAAGAGGTTTTATTGTTTGATCTGTTGTCATTGTCATTGAGCGAGGCTTTAGTTCTGAAACGCTAACATGCTGACACCGGACGTGCTTTGACTGCTTCAGTTGAGATGCGCTCATTAGGACTGTGGGATTTCTGTTTAAAGCGTGTCACTTTTTAGGTGAGTGAGCTGAATTTACTCTGGGGAAACCACAGCAAAGCGACTTTGAGACACAACCGGCGTTTATTGGAATCCGCTCCCCAAGGCGTTTATTTAAAAAAAAAAAAAGGTTTCCTTTGTGCGGGTGGACATATCAAATTCAATAATGCTCAGCAAAATAGCCAGCTCTAATCATCTCACTGTCATTGTGTCTTCTCTCTCCCTCTCTTTTGACAATGTTTTTGCCGAAGCAAAGGAGCTTTTTTTTTTATTTTTTAAAAAGGCTGAAAGAGCTGAAACCACTAACATTGCGATTGTGCGTCAGCTATTCTGACATTGAGTGGAGTCGTTTAATTTCCATATCAAAAGGGACTCCAGGAAAAATCTGAAAACCTGCACGAACCGAGAAGCGCTGCTCTATCGCTCTCGACAAAGCATCTGAAGAAAAGAAAAAAAGGGGACAAAAAAAGAGAGGAAAAGACTGATTAGAGAAGCTTTTGAGGCAAAGGGGGGAGACAGATAGACACAGAGAAAAAAATGTTTTTGTATCTCACATCCAAAAGGTGTCTCTTCCTCTAATAGTGTGTTTTCTTTCATTACAGGCCGTATTGCAAGAGGACCCAGGAGTAAATTAACTACAGAAGAATGAGTGCTGGGGTGTGAGGCAGTGGTGCAGTCTAATGTATTGTAGTGGGTATACTGTACTGTAAATAAATATTAGCCTATATATATGGGCCAGAATCTTTGGGGGGGGGGATAATATAGTGGGGGTGTCTGGGTCTGCTCCCCCAGGGTTATTTTGAGCGTCAAAGACTTTATTTCCTGTGTTCTGATACACTTTATGCACCAATTTACGGTGGAAATACTTTTATTTAGCCTATGCAAAGAAGACAAACACAGATGACAATTTAAAATATATCAAAAATATAATAGAAAGTATTTTACATGTTATTGGCCATTTTTAATGGGTAAACAGAAATCCTGGAGCTTTCTATAATGTGTACACCAGCGTATCACGTAGACCACAACACTGAGAGGAGAAGGCGTCTTTATGGTGGTTTCTTGCAAATTTTGTGTTCCTGTGTAGAGAGCTACAGGGGAATATGCTTGTTACTTCCCTGTTGTCCTGACTGCATACTTAAGGAAAGTGGGCAAATCCCAACGCTGTAAGAGGTGTCAAGTGGCACACATCAGCCAAATTAGCCATTGCAAATTAGAACTGTACAGTTTGTAAATGAATCAAAAGCAGTGATGTGTCTCACGGTGTCCTCACGGTTGAATGGGTAAGCTTTTAATTTTGCCTTTATTAGTCAATACTTGGGCAGTTTCAATATTTCTCAAACGGTGCTTCAGTGGATCACCAGGTAATGAAACTAGTAAATACACACCACACAATGCAGAAGAGAATGTATATCACCCATTGAGTCACTCAGTGCCAGATCACACTCTTGTTAAAGTCACTCATTCATTTGACAGTGACAGTTGGCAGTGTCATGTGGTTAGAACAAATTCAACAAGGATTATCAGAGCTAGATCCCCTAAGATATTTCAGACATACTCAGGAACATTGAGACTCACCACAAAATAAAAGCTTGAGTTTTTTTGTTCAAATGCTGAGCATGGCTTATGATTTTGTTGTCTTGACAAGGGACCTTTTTCTGCATGCAGATATCAACTGTTCTGCTGTCGTGGTGAGAGCTGCAATTTTCTTTTCTTACCCAGCTGGCCTTTGCGGCTAATACATAACGCTAACAAAAGGCATTAAAGACCTGCAGATTTTCACCTAAATTTTAATTTAAACATTTCCATTTTGCTCAACATACATCCAAGGTCCCCAGCCGGTGTATCTCAGTGACTTTGGTAATGCCCAGACATTTTACATAGCGCTACCAGGTCAATGTTTTTTCAATATCTACTAGATGGATTGGGACATTTTATACAAATATGTATATAAATATGTAAATATGTACTGCTCCTAGATAATGTATCAGCTTGTGTGACATCATGTATTTCTTTTTTCTAGCGCCATTAATAATCAAAATTTGCCCAATACTATGGTATATAAACACATATCTGCAAAACAAATGGCATCCCCATCAGCCTCAACTGTACTTTTTGTTCATGCTGTTAACTAAAGTAAGATATAAGGGGACATGGTTAATGCATGCAAGCATCAGCATGTTAGCATTGACATTGTGAGCTTCTTAACATGCTTATATTAGTTTTTACTAAAAACACAGTCACATTTTAAACAATGACGTTTTTTTAGAAACAGTCATACAGATCATTTGGAAAGAAATGAATAACGTATGTTGTTGGTTAAAGGTCCCATGACATGCTGCTTTTTGGATGCTTTACCCCTTAGTGGTCCCCTAATACTGTATCTGAAGTCTCTTTTATATAGACCTTAGTGGTCCCTAATATTGTATCTGAAGTCTCTTTTATATAGACCTTAGTGGTCCCCTAATACTGTACCTGAAGTCTCTTTTAATTAGACCTTAGTGGTCCCGTAATACTGTACCTGAAGTCTCTTTCCCAAAATTCAGCCTTGATGAAGACTTACAGCCACTAGAGCCAGTCCCACATTGAGCTTTCCTTAGGATGGGCCATTTCTGTGTCTGTAGCTATTAAGGAGGAGGGGGGGGCACTTTGCTCATTTGAAAGTATTTGGCCCCCTTGAACTTTTCAACCTTTTGACACATTTCAGGCTTCAAACATAAAGATATAAAATCTTTAGTTTTTGTGAAGAATCACCAACAAGTGGGACACAATTGTGAAGTGGAACGAAATCTATTGGATATTTTAAACTTTTTAGCAAATAAAAAACTGAAAAGTGGTGCGTGCAAAATTATTTGGCCCCCTTGCGTTAATACTTTGTAGAGCCACTTTTGCTGCGATTCCAGCTGCAAGTCGCTTGGGGTATGTCTATCAGTTTTGCACATCGAGAGACTGAAGTTCTTGCCCATTCTTCCTTGCAAAACAGCGGAGCTCAGTGAGGTTGGATGGAGAGCGTTTGTGAACAGCAGTTTTCAGTTCTTTCCACAGATTCTCGATTGGATTCAGGTTCTGGACTTTGACTTGGCCATTCTAACACATGGATACGTTTATTTGTGACCCATTCCTTTGTAGATTTTGGTGTATGTGGGATCATTGTCTTGTTGGAAGATAAATCTCCGTCCCAGTTTCAGGTCTTTTGCAGACTCCAACAGGTTTTCATCCAGAATGGTCCTGTATTGGCTGCATCCATCTTCCCCTCAATTTGAACCATCTTCCCTGTCCCTGCTGAAGAAAAGCAGGCCCAAACCATGATGCTGCCACCACCATGTTTGACAGTGGGGATGGTGTGTTGAGGGTGATGAGCTGTGTTGCTTTTACGCCAAACATATTGTTTTGCATTGTGGCCAAAAGTTTGATTTGGTTTCATCTGACCAGAGCACCTTCTTCCACATGTTTGGTGTGTCTCCCAGGTGGCTTGTGGCAAACTTTAGACGAGACTTTTTATGGATATCTTTGAGAAATGGCTTTCTTCTTGCCACTCTTCCATGAAGGCCAGATTTGTGCAGTGTACGACTGATGTTGTCCTATGGACAGACTCTCCCACCTCAGCTGTACTTCTCTGCAGTTCATCCAGAGTGATCATGGGCCTCTTGGCTGCATCTCTGATCAGTCTTCTCCTTGTCTGAGCTGAAAGTTTACAGGGACGGCCAGGTCTTGGTAGATTTTCAGTGGTCTGATACTCTTCCATTTCATAATGATCGCTTGCACAGTGCTCCTTCGGATGTTTAAAGCTTGGGAAATCTTTTTATATATATTTTTTTATATATATATATATATATATATTTGTATCAGGCCTGTAGCCCTATGCTGCATGGCTTTTCCCCTCTCTCTCCCCTTTCATGTCTCCATTTGTCCTATGAAAAAATAAAGACCTAAAATGGCCTTTATAATAATCTTGGGGAAAAAAAGAAATGAAGACTTAGGGCAACTTTTCCCTTTGCATGTAAGGAGTCAACGCAAAAAAATTTGTCATAAACTAAAAAAATAAAATTGCATACAACACATTGTCAGTTTTCCTTTGGTTCCTAAAAGGCAGACATTTTAAAGTAAAGAGGTCAGAACAGTTCACATTCCAGTAGAGAGTCTGGCGGGTATAACTGTCAAATCCCTGGTACTTCACTGCAAGATGGAAAGTGGGTTAATCCCAGCACTGTGGAGAGTCAAATGGCCCTTTGACTCTCGTTTGGCAGAAGGAGAAAACTTGATGTTTTTCATATTTTCAGAAAAGGAAGGATTTTGGAGCTACAGGGTTGTCCAGTAACTGCAACTGTTTTACTTAATGGTCTGGTTAATATCCCACGGGTAAATGTCAAAAGTCTTGAATAGCAAGTTGACTTGAAGTGGCTGTTTCATGTGTCCCTAATGTCAGTTTTCCTCACGTTTAAAGGAAAATGTTATATTGGGACTCAAGAAACACTTATATCCATTCACAGTCCCTTTGGAAATGTCAAAATACACTGGCATTAATGTAAAATTAATACACTCCACTGAAGGGACTGTGTAGGGTTTTCCTGCTGTTAAAGTGATGGTTCTTTGGTAAAGTGATGGTAATTTCACCCAAGGGTCCTTTGCACCACGACCTTGAGCCAAAACCACCACCCAAAAGCTTTTTTTACCTGGGTCTAACATTGGGCGAGTTAGCGTTATCAACTGGTTATCTTAGTGCAGGCGCTAATGGAACCAACTGTGCTTCTGGTGAATTACCCCACTAATAATGCCCGAAATGATACCAAACGTCCACAGTAGAACAAATATGTTATGTACTCAATAACGGTGAATTGGAAAGTTTGTAAGTACACCAGGAGTTTCTTTAAATAATGCTTGCCTGCTGGCTTCTGCTCTCTGCTGTTACTTAGGGACGTCTGCAAATTACAACACCAAAAAGAGATACAACAAAAATATGTATTAATTAAACTTATTTTTTTTAAGTAAGTGTTGTAGTACAACTAGCAGGAGACAAGTTATAATTGAGCTAAGATTTCGGAAAGACTACCTTATTTAATCATTAAATTAATATTATTGTTCACTGCAGTGTGATTCAAGTGGGCTAATTCCACAAGACTAGTAACTCTTAGTGACAATCTGCTTTCTGTCAGCGCTATGGAAAGTAGCCCTCATTTCAGCTCAATCACTTTTGACATTTTTTTTTCTAATTTTCACAGTATTCTCCCTAAGTGCAGGCCAGTGTACGTGAAGAAGGTGAAAAGACATCATAATTGTGTAAAGTCATCCCATTCAACACTATAAATCACCACAGGCAATGTTCCGCCGGTGATACCCAGTCAAAAGGTCATGTAAAATGTCAACAGGGGCAACTCTAGCCTCAGGCCATGATTTTTATAATAATTGGGTTGCAATGTTTGTCTCCTCAAAACTACGCATCTCTTCTAAAAGATAAGTTAAGTTTATTACAACCTTATGTTCATAGTCTGGCCATCATTCCCACCGACAAAATGGACATTATACTGACCATGTAATTGATGAGATCGGGGAGCATAGCGGCATCGCACAAAACAAGTCCAATTGGGGACTAAACATAAAGAGTCAGACAACAATACTTATTAGTTAGAGAAAACAAAGAAGAACTGTACAATGATTACTTAAACTATAGATTGTAAACATCCATCACAGTTGAACTTTGACCTACTGCCTTCGTAATTGTTAGCAACATTTTGGATCTAATTACTTTTAGTTTTACCACTGATAAAGTCGATCAAAATTCTAACTGAAATACTGGCTTGTTTACTATTATCATCCATTTGATCGGCATCAGCACCAATACTAACCTTATTAAGTTGATCTGATGTGATGTGACAGATCCACAGTGCAGATACTTTTCTGCTTTGATTTTGATATGTGTAGCTACAACCAATGCTAAATTGTCCCTTTCTGAATGTGCTCCGAAATGTGCATTTTAAAGCACTGGAATACCTTTACTGTAAAACTGCAAGTTTTGCCATTGTGGTTCTAGCTCACATGCAATTTTTCTACTTAGATAGATACATTTTCCACGTGTCATGACACAATGCATGGATGCAGGGGCGGATTTAGTCATTTTGAGGCCTAAGGCAAACACAGGCATGAGGCCCTCCACAACCCTTGTTCTCCCCCTTTTCAGTCCTTATTTATCTGAGAAAGATGCAACTTGTAACTTTTCTCCAGTCTTCACTAGAACAACCTGGGCTGACACTGCCGGTGGGTAGCTCCTCTTCATCAGTGTTAGCATTGCTAGTGCAAGCACCGGCTTCTTGCTGCTCTTTAGTAACGTTAATGTTAGTGTTGTCAGTGGCTGTCGCGAAAAAGGTTGTTACCTTTTTAGCAAAACTTTCTGCTTTTTTTCAGAACCACTTCGGTAGCTTTGCTTCATTTTTCAACCGTCTGTAGACTCCAGCTTACAGCATGCTGAGCCGTTTGTTTACGAACACACGCAGATGCGTAGGATAATGGAATAGTCCAATGTAGTGGGGACTGGGGGGAGTTTCTTATCATGAATTAAACAATCGGATAGCACTTTAGAGTATCAATGTTTAGAGATGATTAATTTGTGAAAAGTAAGACAACAAATCGTAACCATAAGTTTATGAGGCGTTTTATGGGGCCCTTGGGGCCTTAGGCAATTGCCGACCTTTGCCTAATGGTAAGTCTGCCTCTGCATGGATGAGAATATTAATACATACATTAAAAGATTTGATAAAAGAGAATAGATCAGAAAACAAGACTGACTTTACACCATATTAACAACAAAAATTTAGCAACAGAAGTAAAGGGGAGCTACCTTATTTAACTGGTGTGTTTTGGTTTAAAGGAAAAAAGAAGACGCCACAATGTGATTAAAACAGAAAATGATGGCCAGAGGGACGGGAATAAGAGCCAAGTTGTAATAAACTGGAATCATCATTTAAAGCTGCAGAGTTTCAAGTTCAGTGAATTTGTGTAGCCCAATATTAGCATCCAATGTCTCATTGGGATTTACATGAACAATTACCCAGCTCAGAAATGTCCCAGTTTGGGATCAATAAAGTATATCTATCTATCTATCTATCTATCTATCTATCTATCTATCTATTTATTAAGCTCTATACGACGACAAGGAAAGGGAGAGGCACTTTAAAGTGAGCAAAATTAGTATTTATGAGACAAATTCAATTAATTCAATGAAATACTCAAAGGAAGTAGTTTCAAGAGAAGAAGAAAAAGAAAAAAAGTACAGAAGCATTTCCTCATGACACAGGATATGTGGGGACCTGCCCAACATTTGGTCATGTGTCGGGATTATGACTATTTGAACTGTTCTCAACTTCAGCTCAGAAAGATCTTTTGAGTTTGTCTTTCAGAGGAAATTCAAACAAAGCCTCACACAAGTTGGGTTTGTGTCTCAAATGTAGCAGGACCAGGCATGTTTAGTTGGGTTAGTTCTGAAAGGTTCGGGTCTCAGTTCTAGACCTACAGTGGGGTTTGAAAGTTTGGGCACGCCAGGTAAACATTTGTATTATGTAGTACGTGCCAAGAAAAGATGAAAAAATCTCCAAAAGGCATCAAATGACAGATTAGACATTTGTGTTGTATGTCGCAAAATGATGGAATTTATTTCCATCATTTACACTTTCAAAATAACAGAAAACTAAAAAATGGCGTCTGCAAAACTTTGGGCACCGAGCAGAGTTAATACCTTTGGCAAGTACCACATTCCGAACAGAGGATATTGGCATCTGAAAACCCTTTGTGTTTTCTTATAGCCTTCTCCTGTTTTGCATCAACTTTTTCAGTTTTAGTTTTCTAGACAACTGCTTAGAAGAACCCATGGTGCTGATTGTTGGGGGGGTTAGATGAGTCTGGGCATTTAAAACCTTAAGATGGACATCACCTGGTCTTTCCAGACAATGATTGAGAACAATCCATGACACTGTCAGGTCTCAGCTTTCCAAAGGGGGCAGTACAAGGTGTTAACTCTGCAGGGTGCCCAAACTTTTGCAGACGCCATTTTTTTGTTTTCTGTCATTTTAAAAGTGTAAATAATGGAAATTAAATCTAACTTTTTGTAACATGTTATACAAATGTCTAATCTGTCATTTGATGCCTTTTGGAGATTTTTCCATCTTTTCTTGGCTTCTTTATGCACATTAATACAATTTTTTTACCTGGGGTGCCCAAACTTTCGAACCCCACTGTATGCAGAAGTCTAGGGAGGTGGGATTAAGTGGACATTGTTTAATACTAGTATTTAAATTAAAATAATAATGTGCCCACCACAAAAACATATGTCGAAACTTTAAAATGTCCCTGTGGTGTTGCTTAGTTACCGACAGTAGAGGATAGTGATTGTTTTCTTGCAGGTGACCGTTTACAGCTGTATGAATCTGTGAGGCCCTCCGGGGAAAGAGCATATACTCAGCAGATCTTTTGCTGAATAAAAGAAATGTTTAAATAATTAATTTACCTTTAATGAAAAAAAGAAAGCTATCAAATTCACAATGATGAAAACTGGGCTAATCCCATTAGTGGAGATTTGCAGTTTGACTTCAAAGATCTAAGACATTAATACTATTATACTGTATCAGTATAACATAATTTGTGAGTATAAACCTGCAGAGAAATATTGCTTTACTGTAATGGAAAACAAATGAAGCAGCATCGGGTAGGCTTCGGATTGGGCCAGTAAATACTTTTTCTGCATTGGCTGGGAGGATAGCAACAGCTGGGGAATTTGACTGGACTACTCTCATTGACAGGGCAGTCTACTGTAGGTTTCATTAAACTTTGGAAGACATAATCAGAGGAAAATTTACTTTTTGTTGATTAACCTTGCACAATACACTTCAAGTTGACTAGTTTCAAATCAAAGCAATGTGTCTTATTGTGTAGAAGTGAGCCCTCACAAAGTATCATGTTTCATCATTATTGTTTTATCCACAACATATTTTCAAATTTAGCTGGAGTCTTGCTGCCATCACGCTCATAGCCCGAGGCTTTCAACTAAAGAGAGAGCAAATATATCAGCAAAGCTCAACCGTGGCATTTCCAGTGAGCTAATGAGAAACAGGTTACTTCTACGTGTGCGTATAACGAGACAGTGTGGCAGTCTTGCCAGTGGAAAAATGATTACATTGCACAACGAGAGAGTTTCTATTATGCATAGCCTCTGGTAAAATACCTCATATTTTCTCTTTAACCTACGTAGTTGAAAGGTTTCACAGAATGTTGGAATCTCTATGGAAATGCCTTCTCGTGGTTGCAAACATGGTTGACCTTTTTGAGTTCTTTCTCTTTGTGGGAAGCATGAAATCAAATCATGTCCGATTTGACAGGGGGAATGGTTTTGGTTTGTTCCCGGTCGTCAATTTCATTACACCAAACTTTCCTGTCATCTGTGATTGGGCATCTTGAGGTCTGTGCTTGTACTTGAAGCTTGCTCCTGCTTCGTAAAAACTAGTGAGTGTGCAGACGACAACTGGATTTTCTGTATAACTTCATTGGAAATAGTCACATTCAAAATATTCAGCCCCAGACATTTAGACATTAACAGCCCACAAACTGTATTTTCCATTATGGACAGCATCGGCCTCTAGGCGTCTGAAAATGAACAGAATGTTCAATGTTCAAACAACAGAAATCACATTTATCAATTTGAATCATTGGGTAAGTACACTCATGCATATCAGTGTATTATAGTAGCCTAAGCCCTACTAATACTTAATGGGAAAGACAAGTTGGTTTGAATGCAGGAGCAGACACCCTTTTTCCATGTTGGGAAGACTTTGAGAACCAGAACCCATAATTATCTTATGTAATGAAGCCCAAACATGCGTATATGCCGATATACATTATAGTGATGCACAACCAAAGCTCTTAATGTTGAAAAGAATGTCAAATTATGGTGTTTGCATACAGCCTTAAACTGATTAATCTACAAATCCTCAGTGAACTTTAATTGAACTGCTCGATTAGATGCATACTTAAGCTATACTATCAGAAAAGTAAAAATTTTAAGTAGTCAGCTACCCCTTAGTTTAATTGGATTTGCAGAAAATGTAAGTTATGCACATGAAGTTATTTACCATGATCAATTAATCACTTTATTCCCTCATTAACAGGGTTGGAACTTTGGTGGTTCCCACCACCAGGTCTGTTTTTGTCACTCCCAAATCTCTGTGTGTGTACTTGACTGCTTTCTGGAAAAGACAGATTGCATCATGGCTCGAAATGAAACAAGGGATCTGTTTTTTTATTGACTGAAAATTACAATGAATTGGTGAAAAACCCTGCTCAGTATAGTGAAAGCTGGGGGGGGGAGACCAGACATAAGAGGACACAAGCTCAGCAGGTAGAACAGGTAGTCCATTGATTGCAGCGATGGGTATTTGATCCTCAAGTATGTGGTTTAATATCCTCCTTATATATTTTGCAACCCTGTCTGCTGCTACTCATGTTGCACATATATATACTCTGTTCAGTGCAACATACTGTCATGACATAACCAACAGTGGGGAAACTTAATTACTCTTGTGATGTGAGTATTTAGCTGTCCACGTTTCAAAACCTTGATGCTTTCTGTACTACCATTCCTCTTTTTTCTAAAGCCTCTTCCTGTCCCAACCCACCATTTTTTTTAACAATGTTTTTATTGCTTTTTTTATTGCAATTACAATTACAACTTGTAATGTCCGTCAGTTCCAGCCCAAAACAAAATGTATCTCTTGACCCTCTGAGGTCTAAGGGCATTTTTAGATATCTTCTTCTACTTTTAAGGGTATATGCATATAGCTTAATCCCCATGTGTTTCATATCAAAGTCAGCTTTCTGTATAGTAAATATTGGTGAGTGGAATATTTATCAAATATCTTGTGAAAACATACACTCAATTGTTTTGGGGCTTGAAAAGACTTTACAAAAGTCTTTGGTTCACAGTAGTAAGGTTATATACTGTATGAATAGAATAGTAAACAAATGTTTAAAATAACATTTTGTAATGTTGCTTTTAGAGAAGGAATGTTGTCAAACATCGCTTGGACTCGCCGGTGCGTCTTTTTTTGGCAAAGGTTTAACCTCTGATGTACTATAACAGCTGAAAAACAAAAAGCAAATTATATGACAGTATCACAAGTAAGTAATGAAACAGAAAACAGAAAACAATGGCACCTCCAGCTCTTACGGTTTTGTATGGACAGATCACATGAGTGACTCTCTGTTACACTTAATAATAATATTTATTAGGGATGAGCGAGTACAGCATTATCTGTATCTGTATCTGTTTACCACATGAATTATCTGTATCCGGATCCGTACTCGGACTGGGCGGGGCCTAAACCGGAAGTGGTCAGATTTAACCAGGAAGTGGGTCGGGTTCTCTTGAAATGGGCGGGGCTTTAACCGATATGTTATTTTAAGCATGCAATTGATATGAGTTGATCAGAAATTGTTAAATGTATTGCTGATTTGAAAACTATTCCATGACAGCATCGAGCTTCAGATCAATGGTGTTGTCATGGTAACAAACAAACTATATACAGAACGTTTTGCAACAATGAATACAACACATGCGGTTGCAATTATGAAGTAAAATGTACTGAACAAGAGTTTTCATACTCAATATAACTTTCTTTTTTAACTTTATTTTTTATGATCAGTGTGATTTTTTGGTTCTTTTTTTTACCAGGTATATGTGTGTGTGTGTGTGTGTGTGTGTGTGTGTGTGTGTGGGTGAGTAAGAGAGAGACAGAGAGAGAGGGGGCGGGGGGCAGCTGACAGTAAAAAAAAAAAATCGCCAACGGCAGAGACGCAACGGGAGTTGCATTTTAAACCAAGCAGCATGTCTGAACCCCACGTTCACCAGAAATCTACTGGTTACTATGTAAGGACTACAAACCCCACGTTCACCAGAAATCTACTGGTTACTATGTAAGGACTACAAACCCCACGTTCACCAGAAATCTACTGGTTACTATTTAAGGACTACAAACCCCATGTTCACCAGAAATCTACTGGTTACTATGTAAGGACTACAAACCCCACGTTCACCAGAAATCTACTGGTTACTATGTAAGGACTACAAACCCCTCGTTCACCAGAAATCTACTGGTTACTATGTAAGGACTACAAACCCCACGTTCACCAGAAATCTACTGGTTACTATGTAAGGACTACAAACCCCACGTTCACCAGATACTCACCGGATACTCGTTCAGCCGGATACTCGATCACCCCTAATACGCCTTTCTCGGCACTCAAGGACACCGTACAAGGTATACTACATAGGACATTTTAAAAAAGCAAAAGAATACAGTACAACTATAACAGAAAAGGCAGAGCAATATACAGTACATTAAAGTGGAATAGGCAGTTTTAAACACGTTTTGATTTGTGATTTAAAATGGGCGGGGTGGGGGGGTGGGGCGGATTGAATCGATGTTTCTAAGTTGGGTTGTTAATGAATTCCAGAGATGGGGAATTCATTATTCATGAATGCCTGCTCCCCATGGTGGTGAGACGGGCGGAGGGGACTGAGAGGTTATGGAGAAAGAGGATCTGAGGGGCGGGAAGGGAGGGGGACGCTGAAGGAGATCAGACAAATAGGGGGGACGAGTTTGTGGATGGCCTTGAATACGAACAGGAGGACTTTGAATTGGATACAGAACTGGACAGGGAGCCAGTGGAGCTGTTGATGTGCACATGTAAAAAAGCAACAACAACAAAAGCCTTCAAATTCTCTCTCGCTCTGTCTCTGTACCTCTGCTTCCATCTGTCACGTCCTCCTCTCCTGTGATTACCTGGAAAATAGTATTGGGTGTAGAGCGTTGTCATGTCCAAGATGAAGTGGATATACTTACCTCCTTTCTCTGTCTCCTCTCTTCTCTCTTTATCACTCATTCTTACATCTTCACCTGTAATTCCCTTTTCTACATGATTTGCCTCACATTCCCTTCTCTGCTCAATTTTCTTACCCTTTTCCTTCATGTTCTTTTTTCTTGAAGTCCGCCCTAATCTCTCTTTCTTTTTCTTCACATTTTCCATCCAGACCTCCGTCTTTCTCCTCATGTGGATCTATTTTAAACCAAGCACGACAAATGCAGAACGATGGTATTTAAACAGACAATCCTCACAGTTTTTCCTTTGTTACAGGTGAGCATTACTTTCCACTTAATGTATTCTACTTCATACAATTTCCTCCCAAGTGTTCTGTCTCTCTTGAAAATGAAAAGATGACAAAAAGTAAAGGATCAAGCAGAGGGATCAAGTAATGCTGTTGTTAAAGAAAAATACTTTTTTTGTTAAATACTAAGTGATCAAATTATCTTTCCACGATGAAGACAGTGTAGTTGTTGTCTGTGTATTCTGTATTTAATAGATCAGTTTTTACTGTGACTGTAATAGCCTGGAAGTTAGCAGACCCTGAGTATTAGTTAGATAGGAATACTGTCAGAAACGCACAAATGTATGCTTCTCTTATACACCCTGGGAGATGGGAGAAAACCATGCTCTGGTTTATTGGCATTTCTTTAAACAATCACAATTGTCTTGGGCGGCACTAAGCACCCTACGGTAAAAACGGTGCCGCTGCTAAACATCCTCGGGACGGTACTCGTGTTGGTGGAACGTGTACAATCAAAAGTTGTTTTTGTTGTGCAACAGAAAACTCCAATTGGACAGATAGTCTAGCTAGCTGTCTGGATTTACCCTGCAGAGATCTGAGGAGCAGTTAACCATAGTCCTCAGAAATCCCTGCGTTTAGAATGCCAACACCAAGAAAGTGGAAGGTAATGGGAATTAACAAAATGAGGGACATTTGGCAGAATTTCCGGTAGCACCGGAGCAATCCCGGAAGTGGAACGTAGTGTATGTACAGTAGAATAGGATGCCACTTAATAAATGGCTGCTGCACTTTAAAGTCATAAAGATACCTAAGAAATCCGACCCTGTTACTGGATCCCTGTCCACTGGATTCAAATTACCTTCCTATGCACAAGGGATTCACAGGAAGTGATGCAGCATCTAAACCAGTGCAGTTTAACATCAGTAATATCAGACTTACTTACTGTTTACCATTTAATCTCTCGGCAAAAAATAGATTTCTTAGATTGTTGCGTTTGAAAATGTGCACTCTAGCTCAACAAATGTACATTGCTGGGATAAAGCTTGACATCCCTCCCCACTAGTGGTCAATGGGATGAAACTGTCTTTTTGTTAACTTTTGGATCAGTCTTTCCCTGTCATGGCTGCCCAGTTTGACAGTCTGTATCGCTCAGTTGACGTTTGTCATGTTGATCCAGTAAATTAACCTCTAGTTAATGTATTTTTTTTTTGGTGGTTAATGCACTAGCGGGATATTTCCATTTGTTTGTACTTTGTGTATATTTCATGCTAAGGCCACATATACACTCTTTGTGCTTATGGAGTCTTGCACATGCCGACCCAACAGTGCCTTTCAATAGCTGTGAGTATTCATCATGCCAACAGCGCACAGCTCATGCTGTTGATTGGCTCCTAGTCAGTGAAAGCAACAGGAGCCAATCAACTCTATATTTTGTCCAAGAAACACAATCTTGGCATTTCTGGGTTGGCCTACCAAAATATGTCGTCCCTGGAGCACTCTATAGGACGTATGTATGCTGTTTGACAAAGACTATGTATTATAAGGTCTGCTAACTGGTAATTTTTCCAGATGGATTGTAAAACTTGTCATGTAACTGAAATTCCCTGTTTAGTTAATGTGATAACAACTGAAGCATTTGACATAACAGCTAATTAATATACATTCCCAAGGTCAATAATGAACCTTCAAGCCCAAGCCTGTGTAAAATATAAGATTAGCGTTTCAGCGCTCCGTATCTGTGATACCATGCTGTCAAGATAAGGGTAGTCTATGTGTCAAAGTGAAGATACTTTAGTGAACTTGAAGATTTGTTCATTTAAACAGTGGGAAAAAAAACGAGCTAAACAAATGAATCATCAGATCTGAGTTTAGGAGGCTTACCTGAATTTGATCTGGATTTTCTAAACTTAGATGACTGTAATACTTTTTGTTAGCCCAAAGAAGATAATTGACTATTTCTGCTAATAAAAAAAGCAGTTCAACTGCCTTAGCCATCTCTTTTATAAACTTATTCAAATATGCTAATCGTAACCAGTTACCAACTGGTTTTATACTTTCAGTCCTTTAAATCTAATTAAGTGTTACATAATATATATAAGAATAAGTGTTTATAATAGTGCTGTCAAACAATTTAAAATATTTAATTACGATCACATTAATGTCATTGTTAACTCGCAATTAATCACACATTTTTATCTATTCTTGAAAACAACATTGGCACATAGCCTACTGTGGTGTTTACTTTTACACTAACATTCTCACTTGGAGCAAATAATCTCTCACACAATGAAAATTGTTTGACGGGGGGGGGGTCTTGTCAATGGAACATTTGGCAACTTTTAAAAAGTTTTCCATTCAGAATATTATTGCCGTCCATTACAGCGTCTCACACTCGCCATCCATTCAAAACGTAACGTTAATACTATTTGGCCAGCTCACTAGCCCAAAAAAAGTGTGTGTGTAGCGTACCTGTTATGTTGTTTTTTTTCTGGTCTAGCTAGATTTGGTGGGTGTTGTAGTTTTTGTAATGCTACTACAGCATGTGAAAAAACTACATAGTTTTCTAGGCCAAAAAGAACGTTAATCTTGCGATATTAAAATTGACCCCGTTAAAATGGGTTTGTGTTAACGGCGTTAACTGACAGCACTAGTTCGTAACAAGACGTTCAGCTTATTTTCATTGTTACAATTAGGATTGGTTTGCGTCTTCAGTTATTTATCTTTTCACTGGATACAAAATTCCTCTCTCCACTATGTTTCAGCCTGTTTAAAAGTGATTGGCCTGTGATGAGCACTATACCTGCAAGTCATAACAAGGTGTCATGTTTGCAGCTTGTTGGCGAGAGGGGGAGGACAGTCACTACCGTCTTGTTTTCAGTCCCTCTATCTCTTCATCCCAATACATATTTTATGTCCTTAGTCTCTTCCCCTCTGTCCATGAATCTTTCTCTTTTCTCTCTTACCCTCTCACTGTCTCCTCTCACTCTTTCTCCCTGTAAATATATGTCATTCTCACATTAAAACGACTTTCTGCAGGCTATCTGAATATGCTGTGGGCCTCGAAGGAAGCTTCTACGCTGCCTCTGTGAGCTATTGATATGCAATTTTCATGCAGATCGGAAGCACGGGGGTAATGAGAGAAAGAGAGAGTGGCATAGGTGGAGGAAAAAAAAGGAATTTGCCCTCCAAACAAAACGAATCGCCATTTTAAATTTCTGCATACTGTAGAGGCTTTTCTATCTAGGTTTTTATGTGTCTTGCTTAGAGGCTCATGAATAATGTGATGGAGTCAATATTCTGCCTGCATTTTAAAGTGTAAAGAAAAGCTGCAGAATAGAAGTGAAGCTTTTAAAGTCACAGATACATGGCTTTTCATATACTGCTTTTGTAATGAGCAGTTGGTAAGAGGCTTGATGGTGTTAAAGCCACAAAGAAGTAGTGCTGGCCCAATGAAGCTTAACCATTTTCTTTATTTTCTGACCCCCCCAAAAGGCACTCTTTGTTCAACAAAGGGTTAAAAGCACACTGAACTGCCATTCCATGAGCCTTTATCTTTAAACCTGTCCACTTATCTCATTATAAATGTTAACTGTTGTCTGTGCAGTATTTCAAATTGTATTTCATGTCATTTCTAAACTATATGTATTGCTAATGTATTTATGGTTGTAAATTACAATGGAGCTGACTTGAGAGCGGAGCCTGCTCCAGAAGTCCCCCCACAGAGGACCCCTGTAGGCAGGTAGGTCTCTTGACTTTTTTTTTTTACAATGTTTTTTCAAACCCGGGACCTCCCTAACCCAAAGCAAGAATCATACCTCTAAACCAGGGGTGTCAAAATCAACTTCTCTAAGGGCCACATTGGAAAAAGACAATCACATTAAAGGCCAGACATGTTTAGTTTATTGAAATGCTTTGATGTAATTAAAAAAGTCAAATATGCCAAAAATCAGGAAACGTGTCAAAATGTCAAAACCTGCAAAAAGTGTTGGAAAAAAGCAATAAAAATTGGCTCCCCTGTCTTGTGTCTGTCTGTGTGTGTGTGTCTATTTATGGATGTATTAGTTGTAAGCTGTGGACGTCACTCTTTCTGTTGCGTTCTTTTTATGTGTCTCTTCCTGTTCATTTCTCAACAGTTCACTATATCCTAAGTATAGGCAATTTTCAGTCAAACTAGTTTGTATTGATTGCATGCTGAAAACAGACATATTTCTTTCCCAAATGGTCCTGGGTTGAACAAAAGAAGAGAATCTTTTTGAACCAGGGAGACATTGTCTATTTCTCTCTGCGCCACACAGTATTGATGGACACAATCAGTGATGTAGTGGAGGCTAAACGCACGTAAACGCCATTTATGCACCTCTCAAAATTTGGAAATGGCGTTTACCTACCTCCAAAGTGCGTTTATCCACCTCTGAATAGCCTATCGTCCAAAAGCCATTCTAAATTAAGCTTATGTCGTTTTAGTTTCATATTGTTCATTATTAGTTTCATAGGTTGTTAAACCTAAGTTTATCACATTGCGCTGCATTACTGTCAGTGTTGACCAATCTCTTGCGGTGTTTGGGGTATCAAGCCCCCAACGTCGCCTTCCAGGCAGCGCTGCTTGGAAGGTGATAGGATTGGGCAGTGGTTGGGTGCCTTGAAGTCACGGTCGAAGCGCTGCCTTGAAGTCGACGTTGGGGGCTTAAAACATCAAGCAGGAAGCAGCAGACTTTTTTTAAGCGCCGCCAAGACAGCAGCCGTCCTCCTGATGCCAGCAAACGGTCTCAGAAAGAAGCCCAAAGTGAGTAAGCTCAAAAAACAGGACTCAACGTAATGTTTTTGAGGTTAATTTGGTTAATGGCAGATTCATGCCACTAACTCAAAAAGCCACGGCATTGATTAGGTTAGCCTTCCCCTTTCAGACATGAAGTTGCAGGTCACCTAGCTACCTTTTCCCATTAGTGAAATTCAGGATATATTGTCTGATAAATAACTGGATGTTATTTCATTCTCTGGCCACTGAAAGTTAGTGACAAGAAGCTCCCTTTGCTAGTCAGCTAGCTAGTTATTGTTGTCGCTCTAGCTGTTGCGGTTTTGCGGGGACGGTAAACGTTTCTATCGTAACAGCGAGTTGGACCAATCAAAAACGTTGCTGTTACGCTTAGGAGTGTGGGTATTGTAGTTTTTCTACGTAAGATAGTGGCTAATTGTATAAACTGAATACTGATTGTGTGACCTAATGAGGGAACAACCAGTGATAAATGACAGCCTATAGCAATGTCATCAGGATACACCGGTAGGCCGTGGCCCACCTTATTGGCGATCGCGTCCTGATCCACCTGATCACAGAATTTACAGTCAGGTCCATAAATATTGGGACATCAACACAATTCCAATCTTTTTGGCTCTATACACCACCACAATGGATTTGAAATGAAACAAACAAGATGTGCTTTATCTGCAGACTTTCAGCTTTAATTTGAGGGTATTTACATCCAAATCAGATCATGAACGGTGTAGGAATTACAACAGTTTGTATATGTGCCTGCCACTTTTTAAGGGACCAAAAGTAATGGGACAGATTAATAATCATAAATCAAACTTTCACTTTTTAATACTTGGTTGCAAATCCTTTGCAGTCAATTACAGCCTGAAGTCTGGAACGCATAGACATCACCAGACGCTGGGTTTCATCCCTGGTGATGCTCTGCCAGGCCTCTACTGCAACGGTCTTCAGTTCCTGCTGAGTTCTTGGGGCATTTTCCCTTCAGTTTTGTCTTCAGCAAGTGAAAATGCATGCTCAATCGGATTCAGGTCAGGTGATTGACTTGGCCATTGCATAACATTCCACTTCTTTCCCTTAAAAAACTCTTTGGTTGCTTTCGCAGTATGCTTTGGGTCATTGTCCATCTGCACTGTGAAGCGCCGTCCAATGAGTTCTGAAGCATTTGGCTGAATATGAGCGGATGATATTGCCCGAAACACTTCAGAATTCATCCTGCTGCTTTTGTCAGCAGTCACATCATCAATAAATACAAGAGAACCAGTTCCATTGGCAGCCATACATGCCCACGCCATGACACTACCACCACCATGCTTCACTGATGAGGTGGTATGCTTTGGATCATGAGCAGTTCCTTTCCTTCTCCACACTCTTCTCTTTCCATCACTCTGGTACAAGTTGATCTTGGTCTCATCTGTCCAAAGGATGTTGTTCCAGAACTGTGAAGGCTTTTTTAGATGTTGTTTGGCAAACTCTAATCTGGCCTTCCGGTTTTTGAGGCTCACCAATGGTTTACATCTTGTGGTAAACCCTCTGTATTCACTCTGGTGAAGTCTTCTCTTGATTGTTGACTTTGACACACATACACCTACCTCCTGGAGAGTGTTCTTGATCTGGCCAACTGTTGTGAAGGGTGTTTTCTTCACCAGGGAAAGAATTCTTCGGTTATCCACCACAGTGGTTTTCCGTGGTCTTCCGGGTCTTTTGGTGTTGCTGAGCTCACCGGTGCGTTCTTTCTTTTTAAGAATGTTCCAAACAGTTAATTTGGCCACACCTAATGTTTTGCTATCTCTCTGATGGGTTTGTTTTGATTTTTCAGCCTAATGATGGCTTGCTTCACTGATAGCGACAGCTCTTTAGATCTCATATTGAGAGTTGACAGCAACAGATTCCAAATGCAAATAGCAGACTTGAAATGAACTGTGGACCTTTTATCTGCTCCTTGTAAATGGGATAATGAGGGAATAACACACACCTGGCCATGGAACAGCTGAGCAGCCAATTGTCCCATTACTTTTGGTCCCTTAAAAAGTGGCAGGCACATATACAAACTGTTGTAATTCCTACACCGTTCATCTGATTTGGATGTAAATACCCTCAAATTAAAGCTGAAAGTCTGCAGATAAAGCACATCTTGTTTGTTTCATTTCAAATCCATTGTGGTGGTGTATAGAGCCAAAAAGATTGGAATTGTGTTGATGTCCCAATATTTATGGACCTGACTGTATAGTTTACCCACCTCTTTTTTTACCACTACACCTCTCGACACAATAGTCTAATCGCTAAGTGAAAAAGGACTGCCCTGGGGGAAAAGAGCATTGTTGAAAAAGATGAGGAAAGTCCTTCTTTGTCTCCAATTGGATCACAACCCTTGAGGAAAGCTTTTTAATTTCTTATCTCATTTTGTTCTTTTTCTCACACTGATAAGATGTTCTGTACTCGATCTTTCTTTAACTTTAATTAAATTCAATATAATTCAAATCCCTTTTTTCCACGTTAAAAGAAAGCTGATTATTTGCCAAAGCAAATTTAGTGCAAACAATACAGATAACAAGACTCTTGTTAAAATCACTCTTGTACTATGACTGGAGTAGGATAGAATGGATGGAAAAGTGTGTTAAGCAACAATAGAAATAAATTTGCCAGAACGAGTTAAAATATAATCATAGAGATTGGAACAAATTAGGACACTTGATCAGTGAGTTGATGACCTGCTCCCTTGAGTTGCTTAACTGTAACCTCTGTTTTTGATCTAGGAATGTTTGTCTGTCTGACTGTGCTGGTGAAAAAGCAGGCAAGGTTTGACTTTTTTTTAAAGCCTTTTTGTTGTTTTTTTAAATACAGTTGCCAGCCATCAAGACCTTGGAGGGGTCAGGGATGGTAAGACAACAATCTGTGATGACACCCCTACTTTGAGTGTGGCCATTGGGAACATGTACGAACACTTCTAGACGTTTATAAATGACATGGCGTAAGACCAAGTTTGCTTGAAGATAGTTTTGCATTGCTGGTCCATACAGCAAAACGAAAAACGTGCTCTGGTTTATTGGCATATCTTTAAACCAATCATAGTTGTCACGGGTGGCGCTGGGCGCCGGACGGAGCCCCGGTGCCGCTTCAAAATAGCCTCTGGAATGAACTTGTTTTGGTAGAACGTGAACACATTTTTTAGTTGTGCAAGAGAGAACTCAGATTGGACAGATAGTCTAGCTATATGTCTGGATTTACCCTGCAGAGATCTGTGGACCAGGTAACTATAGTCCTCATTAATCGACTGAGGATGCCAACACAAAGAAAAAGCATAAATAAGGACATCCGTCCCAGATGCTTTCCATTGAAAAGCTTGGGGTTTCACATTACTGTCATAGTTTCGGTGACAGTATCACCATTACAAAGTCTTTTGAATAAAAGGAGTTGCTCAAGCTTGCCATCAACTTTACACAGCCTTATTTACATCCCCCATGCATGCAAAATAACAATATAATACTTCCATTTGCTGATCAGATTAATTCTCCCTTGTTAATAAACCCTTTTGGTTAATGTAGCTGTTCCACCAGCACCAGTGTTACTACAAGGGTTAAGGCTTCAAAAAACACCTAATGTCAGTATGCTTTTTTGTTCTGTCCAACATGTGTGTTGGCTGTAATGAACACTGAAGTCTGTAAGGGGCCTCTAGCAGTGCTTTGGACGTTCAGTCATACTGTTGCATCTGAGAAAGCCATTCAGTTATGTTGCCGATCAATTGCATCACCACCCTCTCTCCCTTTCTCTATGCCTCTTTCTTCTTCTCTGTTTTGCCCGCACGCACGCACGCACACACTCTCTGTCCTTTGCCTAAGTCCATATTGATGACCAAGGCGTAATAACAGAGGTGACATGGTTGACTTGTTTCCAGCAATAATTCTGTAGCTCATTATTGGCAGGTACATATTCCATGTACAGGACAATGTGTGTGTGTGTGTGTGTGTGTGTGTGTGTGTAAGGGGGTGGGAAATATACATGCTAACATATGTTTAGTTTTGCTTAATGGATGTAGATTGCTGGGATAAAGAATAGATAGGCAGTGCCGCGAGACCACACAGCGCTGTGGTGCAAGACTAGGACGTGTTCAATTCAACATGTGCAAGCTATCATGCAAACATGTCAACACATGCTGTGCGTGTGTGTGTTTTGTGTGTAGATATTGGCTACCTAAAAAGGATAATGGTAATTAGCAGTATTACAGTTTTTTCACTTTAGCACTAATTTCCGAACCTCAACGTCATTTTTCAAAACTCTAGACACAAAACTCACAACCAATGATCAAAATGCACAAACACTTGTTTCAATCGGTTGGATCCGAACAATGACAGTGAAACTATGGGTAGCTTGGGTGTGGGTGATCTAAAGTAACGTCTCAATGGTATTTCATAAGAAATTAGTTTTTTGAACCAATGATTGTGCAAGTGCAAGATTTCTTTAAAGACATGAATGCACAATACAATGTTTTGAACTTTGGACAGCCTGTGTTACAAGTGAAGATTGTTTTGAGTTTCTAGAGTTTTGAAAAATGACTTAAAGGTTCTGAAATTAGTAGTAAAGTGACTGTAGAAAACGGTAATGGTGTTAGCCAATTAGCTAACATGCCCTGAAGAGCACAGAGCATTGAAGCAAAGGGCAGGGGAGCTATTTGTCTTCCCAAGGCCAGGCCAGCTAGATAGATGGCACGCACACAACCCCACCCCCACTTCCCCTTACTACTTTAGTTGTCATGGTGATGAAGTGAAGGCTAAAAACCAAAGCTTCATTACAATATGGAGAAAAAAAGAAAACGTTGAAAAGAAAGAGAAAGAAGAGAAGGTTATATACTGCTAAAGGAAATATGAATGGATGGTAAGAAAGAGAAAAAGAAGGGACAGAAAAAGTTGAGGTGAATTAACAAATACAAACAAAAACAAATTTGACATGTATCTCCTAATTTCAGTTCAGTGTTTTTTTAATATCTGTCAGACATCTGTGAGGGGTGAGGGTGTATACAGTATGTGGATTGGTGTATATTATGTCTCAAGGCTGCATGTGTTTGTGTGTGTGTGTGTGTGTGTGTGTGTGTGTGTGTAAAGGCCAGTTTGGCAGTGGGCTGTTCCTGGGAGAGGTAACCTTTGCTTGTATAGAAGACAGAAACTCACTCTGACAGCCGACAGACAGAGGTATAACTCCCTGGAAACATACACACATGAATGCGCACACTGTACACAAAGAGGCACATGCAGTCTCACAGACACATACATACACATGTGCACAAAATTCACCTGAGCTGCCAAGAGGGGAAAAAAGACATTTGACCGCTCAGACTGACATAAAACAGCAGCTTGGCATAAGGGCCAAGCATAATAATTTCCTGCGTTCTAGGCAGCCAGTGGCATGACTTCACCACAGGATTTTTTGACAATGACATCTACGTTTACATTATGTAAGATAAGTATTACAGTGTACATTTTAATACAGATTCTTTTCACACGTTTTTGTAAGATTCCTTATAAATATCCATTTGGAGTTAAGTTAATTCTTGAGCTTGGGAATAGTATTCATAGAAAAAATGACGTTAACTTAAGGGGCCATACCTTTCACCCGGCTAGTTTAAGACCGACACAGTTTCCTGTCCAGCATCCACGCTATTTAAATAGCAAATGCACTTGCGCCCATGGGCTTGCTGGTCTTACAGGTAGCTGTGTTCAGGTGCATTCTTGGCGTATTGCAATCTCGAGGCAGTGGAAAGTGATCGCGCCATTGATCAACAACAACCTGGTCTAAAGTGGTCCAGGTTAACCTGGTCAATTTAATACAGCACTTCATTGTTATTTTGACAGCGCATTAGTGAAATGCACCTAGGCTCGTGCACAGTGCGCACACTATGCTTGTCACACAAACACACACACAGGGAAGTGCAACAGCACACAAACATGCAAAAGATTTAAAAAATACAAATATAACAATATGAAATAGTATTATGACATGATCTGCTAGCGCACTTTCACGTCACTTCACGCATCAGGTTCTTCACTCCTTTCTCCCCAGCAGATCATCCATCATGAGCAATGCACCAAGGTACAAATGCGTCTGGCTGTTAAAGGGAATAGGAGATGACACTCTGATTGGTTTATTGCATGTTATGCCTAAAACACACCTATGATTTAATGAAGACACTAAATACAACCCTTGTACTTTTTTTTCCACCGTCAAACTAGGAAATGTGGATTCGGACACGCCCTAAACGCACCTGCACCAAGCACTTTCCGCCGTGCACTTAGATCGGTAATATAGGGTGTGAGTAATAAGCAGAGGTGGGTAGTAATGAGTTACATTTACTCCGTTACATTTACTTGAGTAAGTTTTTGAAGAAATTGTACTTCTAGGAGTAGTTTTAAATCACTATACTTTTACTTGTACTTGAGTAGATTAGTGAACAAGAAACCGTACTCTTACTCCGCTACATTAGGCTACAAGGAGCTCGTTACTTTTCTTTTTACCTTGTTGGTATTCTACGCGTCATCGTTTTTACCCCAGCATACGTCTCATTTTAATGTTTTATTTTGACAGAGAGAGAGTCTTCCGCTGAAGGCTCTACCACGTGACTGTGTTCGACCAATCAAACGGCGATGTGCAGTCACGTGACCATACTCATTCTCAGTGGCGGGACCATAGACTGTATATATCTATGGGCGGGACGTGTTAGCTTACAGTCGTAGCAAAACAAAGAATGTCGCCAAGGCAACGCAGACCAGGAGGAACCCCCCCCCCGGCCTCATAGTGAAAGCATGGTTACCTTTTAGGAAAAGTGTGAAACAGCAGCTACGTTATGCGGCGTCTTCAATGTCGACCAAAACAAACGGACATGTGAGCGTTCAACAACTCAACATCTAACCTGAGGAAACGTAGCGGTAGTTTTAATTTTTGCTGTGGATCGGTGAATGTTTGTCTTTCAGGTTACATAAAGTATGTTTTGCACATGCAGTATCCATCCACATTTAATGTGACAAGTCTCTCACTTAAGCTATTTTGTAATTAATAAATTAATTTTAATTTATTTTAGTGATTGGATGAACAATAGTTTGCCTAAATATGTATATTTTGTATTTTTGTCTGTCTGATTGATGCTTGTGTTAAGAAATAAATCAGACGTTACTCAATAGTTACTCACTACTTGAGTAGTTTTTTCATCAAGCACTTTTTTACTCTTACTCAAGTAATTATTTGGATGACTACTTTTACTTCAGTCATATTATTCTGAAGTAATAGTACTTTTACTTGAGTAAAATCTTTGGCTACTCTACCCACCTCTGGTAATAAGGTCTTACTTTAATCACGTGTCATGGTCTTTATCTGCTAAGGGATCTGGCTTCAACTCACCAAACTGCTGATGCATATTTATGGTCGTCATTCTCATTAGTTTGTCAATTACCCATTTGTGGGTGAAACGCTCTACTAGCAAAAATTTGACAGTTAGTTACCAAAAAGCACCATTACCGTAACTAGTCAGAATCAATGATAGTACAGTCCATTTCAAGGATAATTGCCTAACATCCACCACGATGTCCATCCCAACTGAAACTGGTGCAATTTACACGCAGTTAAAAATGGATGAAATATTTTGGATGAATTGTTGTCATGCAAGATGTCAAGAGTACGCAAGTGTGCTGTTGACATTCATACTGCCATTAAGCAATTATTCTTAGATTTTTGTTTATTGACAAAAACATTGCAGTGATCTGACATGCTCAGACACCATGTAATTGAGGTAAGTAGTGCTTCAGATATGATCATTTTCTTCTGTGTGGTAAGACTAAGATAAACATTTATTGATCCCCAGAGGGGAAATTCAGGAACAGGTAAATCTTTCAGCAGCATTCCAGGATGGGAAAAAAACATGCTCTGGGTTATTGTCATTTCCTTAAACCAATCACAACTGTATTGGCCGGCGTTAAGCGCCGCACGGAGAAACGGTGCCTCAGCAAAATAGCCTTGGGATGGTGGTTTTTGTCAATTCTGATAATCTAGCTATCTTTCTGGATTTACCCTGCAGAGATCTGACACCTGATTTCCAACGGCTGCGGATGGGCTCCGCTGCGTGACAGCTCCGTACTCCACCATCTGTCAATACACACCAGGTCCGGTTTTGTTACAGAACGGCTGTGACTGACAGCTGAAGTCTCGAGAACCCACGAGATCTCATAAAATCACGTAGAATAGACCCGCAAAAAACACAGCAGTTTGTTTACATCCAGAGGAATAGAGAGGAAACAACTCTCTGCTGCGTTTTCAAGGTGTAATGCAGGGAAATATGATCCGCCGTGAGCATGTACTATTTTATTTTGTTTCTGTGCTCCACTTCTTGTCCCACACATCTGCCGTGTGCTGCATTGCTGCGGAGATCTCCGGCGTTCAGCAAAAATAGAAGCCCTGTGCATCATCTACGAAGGGCTGGGGATCAACGGAGCTGGGACGCAGCCGTTCAGCAGTCAGTGGAAATACACACATTGACTTTACTGGAAACCTAATGACTCTGCCACCGTTCTGGAGCGGATCCGAAGTTAACAATATTTCTCATGAATCCAACTGAGTTTAAAATGCCAACAGTAAGAAAGCGGAATTTCCGGCGGCACCTGAACAATCCTGGAAGTAGTAAGGATATAAAATGCAAAACAATCAGCTAATCACCCATCACATTAAAAAGCACATGCATTCCATATACACACACATACAATGCAGACAATCACATTTTAAAATGCATGCACGCGCGCACACACACGCACACACGCACACTCTCTCTCTCTTGAGGTTTCTGCCAGAGTGTGACTGATTGAATTTCAACCTTCTCTGCAGGCCAAAGGCAGCAGCAACCGCTGAGCAATGCACATTTTACTGCTCTCTCTGCCCGGATCAGTGTGTGTGTGTGTGTGTGTGTGTGTGTGTGTGTGTGTGTGTCTGACATATTCCATATTCCGTGTTTTTCTTCTGTCATTTGCTCTGTTTTATAAAATGTCTGCAACTATTCAATCAATTTGGTCATTTGCAATATGTGGTGTTTTTGCTACTACTTTTAATGTATGCAAATCCAACTTTTGATTTCCGAAAAAAGGCTCATCAGTGTGAGATACTGAGTAATCATGAGTCCCATCTGAAAAGAGCAAAAACAGAATGGAAAAGCCTTCAAAGCAGCATTTAAATAATCAGACACTGTAGTGCTGCATCGACAATTAATCTCATCAAATCAGATGGCAAACAACTGCCACTATGGCCACACTGTGAGGCCTGTACAGGTGCTTATAAATTCATCACATTAAACAGCTGGTATATGGCTTATTCAAAATGCAAGATTCCCTTCCTGAAGTGTCAACTTATTTCCCAAAGGTACTATTTCCTTAGGCTCCTAACAGTTAATTCTGCTTCTAAAGTCTTGATGACATTCTACCATTAATACAATATTAAGTGTCAATTCTTGAGATTACCTTGTTCTCGTTCTTCCCCTGCTCCACTAAGGTTCCTGCACTTTACTAAAGTGTATATTATCTGCCTCCTGTACCTCTCAAATGGCAGTGAGCAGTAAACCTTTTGTGTTGTTGGTAATGTCATGCTGAGCTTCTTACATGAAACTAAATAATGTTGTTTGAAAGCATTGTATCATCGCATTGCTTAAAATTGCTGCCGTAAATGGAAAAAAAGAACCTCCCCAAGGTTTGTGCTGAGCACCAAATGTTTACAACATCTGGCTCCACCCCTTGTCAGCAAAGTGATCATCATTATTACTGCATGCTTCCCGAACTGAGTGTAATATCAATACTGTATTATGGTGGCAGTTAGTAACGCTGATCAATCAAGTCAGTGGCTTTGCTATATTTTTGAGGGGAAGTATTATAGAGCATTTTCAAGTTCATACTGGTATTTTGTGTTTATTTTATGCTATCTTTTTACTTTTGCTTTTACAGTGGGTCTATGTTATTGGAACAAAGCAGCATTTCTACCGTCAGCAGAAATGCTGCTTGATAAAGTTTCCTTGGCCTTTGGAATTAAAATAGCCCCGCATCATCACATACCATCAATTTATTTATTTCATGTTAAAAAAGCAAAAACGTGCTCAGTGGTACAGTGGGCGCCTTCAAGTCGGAAGATTAGTGGTTCGATCCCTGGCCCTGCAGTCCCATGTCAAAGTGTCCTTGGGCAAGACACTGAACCCTGAATGCATTAAATTGCTCCCAATGCTACCCATGTAAATGTGTGTGAGGGTTTATCTGATGAGCAGGTGGCCCCTTGTATGACAGCCTCGGCCACAGTGTATGAATGTATGTGAATGGTTCCTGTACTATGTAAACGTGCTTCGAGTAGTCAAAAAGCACTATAAAAGAACAGTCCATTTACAAGCCATCAAATACTCCTGTAAGTTAAACTGGGAAACAGTTTGGGCTGATTAAATCTTAAAAAACATTAAACAAATTGAAAAAATTACAACAAAAAAGCTATTAGGTTGCAAACAACCCATAATGCAAATACTCTCTATAGGAGCTGTTGTCATACTGGTACTCTCTCCATTCAGAAAGAATGGCTGCTGATGTTACTTGTACCATTGTTCTATATGATTGGTACATGTCTAATCATGAGTTAAGAACCATCTCCAATTTTTCAAAAGTAATTTTAGAAAAAATACTGTATTCAAATCAATACAGTATTTTACATAATGGACATCTTTATTATTCTACAGAAGTCGTTTGAGAAGTCTCTAGGGACATTTTGTTGTTGATGTTTATTATGTTTTTTTTCTGGCATGGAAAGTTTTCACTATTGCAATTCAAACCAACCAGGCAGAAAATGGGCCATAAAACCTGAAAAAAGCAACTAACTGACATTTTAATGGTACGAAGCTAACAGTTACAACACACCGACTGCAAAACCAATCACAAATAAAATCTCTGCGTGGGAGCTCTAATTGACTGATTAATGACAATCAATTAAGTACTGATGAGCGTACAGTGTAACCTCAGTCATCCAACCCAACTCAGACCCGCTGATCAAAGCATCTTTGTATGATAAAGACCAAATACAGTTCATTATGCTTTATTACACACAATGAACGAACAAACATCTGCATTAGGAAGAAGTCCTTCCGCAACTCAGTCAGTAGTGAATGACAAACGGCAGACTTTGCCACTTCAATAGAGCAAAATCACAGCTGCTTGAACCACTTTAGCCACCAGACTATGCACACTCCTGAAACTAATACATTGGTCTATCACCCTTTTGAGCATCCTTAGTCACATCAGATGGGACATCAGCCATATTGGCTTCACTGCATCCGTCAGCTAGAGGTGCACAGGGACAGCAATTCACAAGACAGCCACTGAATGAATGACTGCCCCATCTTCCTCATCATGACCTCTAGCTTGTTTTCAGATTCAATCCATTAGAGATTATGTTTGGTCCCATTTACCAATCCCCATTCCATCCGAAAGCAATACTGACCACTGACCACTTCAGCTGTAGATTGATTTGCAGGACGCCTGGGAGACAGAAGAGACAGAAGAAGAGTGATGACTCAATATCCATAATGTCCGAGGCCCGGTTTAATTTGCTTTCAATTTAATCTTCTTCTTCACTTCCGAGTCAATTGGTTTGAAAAAAAAAAAGAAAAAAAAATTCTAAACAGCTTTATGCTTGAGCAGGTTGTCACATCTAAGCCGATTTAGACGTAATTGTGAATGAGTGTTGTGTCAGAAGCAAATTAATTTTTGGGTCAAACCAAATAATTTGAATGAATAGATTGGGTATTTGACAGAAATGTTGTAAGTCAGGCTTGGTTTTGTTTCTTAGGTCATTTTGGTGAAACTGATTTTGTTTAAGAGGCCTATTCCATCATCAGCTTAGCCTACAAACAGCTGAATTGTTGGATGCCTAAGGGGCAAAAAGGGCATTAATTCACTGCAGGATTTTTTAAAGAAACTTTTAAATTAAAGTTACAGATCAAAAACTACACGCCTCTTCAGATGTTAATTGAGAAACGTAGTATAACAATTTGGTGAGTACTGCTGCTCATGCTAACCCACTACTTGTGCTTATTATGCTGTTTTACACAATGTTGGAAGAATGGAACATAATTGAAAACCTATATCTTATTCTGAATTGGCAGAGTCCCGCTGCCGATCCAAGAGAGTTTACCCCAGTATTAGGCCAAACAGCACAACAGAGAAATAGTCATAATAAGCTTTTTTATTTTGTCACATTTCAGTGTTATGTTAAAAACAAAGCTACTTACAAAACCAGAAAAGATTCACATTAAAAGATTTTTTTGAGCAAGGTTGTCTGTTTTGCAGATTGTCAGGCAAGTTAGTGACTCGTGTCACTTTTGGAAGTATAGAGGCTCCTTTTTTATTAGCTAAATTAATTGTATTTGAGTTCTGCTGGATTTTATTTAGAAACAAGTGCCACCAATTGTGACCTTCAAGCCTTATTGCCACCATATGGTTGTGGTTCTTTAGCAGAATATAAGATACAGAAGCTGTAACTGACAGTATCAGAATTCCAATTGATAGACTTAGAGTTTTCTGCCACACTAGGGGACATGTGAGCAGTGACTTGAGATAAATGCTAACATCAGTTTGTCACCATTGACAGTGACAGAGCTATGTTTCCATCCACACGTTTTGATCCAATTTAAGTTGAATGGAAAATTCCTTAAACAGTAAAATTTGATGGAATTTAGAATATCGACTCAAAAGATATACGGCTTATGCAATAAACGCTGATGGAAACGTTTTTGCCAAATAAATAATGAATTACGATTAAGTTTAAGTCACTTTATGGTTGCAACCCGCCACAAAACGAAGAAGAAGAATTTTATTTAATTTCCGCCCAGTATTTCCGCTCTGTTTTCACACAGGCTGACGTCAACAAAGTCAGATGGAAGTGGACGGACGAGGAGACGAGAGGTTTTACTTTAATTTATCAGGAACTCTCAATGGAAATGGCCGACAAAGGTTAGGACAGCTGTGGGACGTCCTCCAGAAGTTAATGGAAAGCACTCAAACAGCGAGACATGTCTCAAAAAAGAGTTGTCTTGCAGCGGAGCCAGAGGGAAGTAAAAGGCAAGTTGCATCTGTGTCTCATAGCAATGTGTCGTTGTTTTCTTATTATGCTTGATATGTTACTATCAGCTGGCACATAAGGACTTTACAACTTGTGCAATTTTGATCGTGTGTTTGTAGACGGAGCGATCCATTTTGTCTAGAAAAACTTGTTCGCAAATGTTTGCTTGAATGTTATGCGATTCATGGTGAAATGAATGGAAACACCTCATGCCAATTTGATGGCAAAAAAACAGCGTGTGACGTCATTACGCACAGGTTTTTATTCGCTTTAAAGCCGTTTAACACACTTTAACCAGCATTATTCACATGAGTTGTTTTTACCGAACTTCAGATAACTTGATGACAAGTGGATGGAAACTTAGCCAGTGTCAACATGTTCATGTTTAGCAAGTAAACTGTGTGTTCAGACATAACTCAAGGCATCAATGAGCGGTGACATGATTGCATACAAGGTAATGGAAAGACATGAGTAGACACAAAATTGCAGAGGCAAATTAAAAAAAATTATAATAATTGCACTCATCTGTCATAAATGTGTCATAATGGAGAGGAAGACGAGAGAGAGATCAAGGGAAATATGTCTTACTGTTAGAATCTGACTAACACACACACACA